>NC_057848.1:132345305-132648335 GCF_910594005.1 Cervus elaphus | reverse complement strand
CAATACTTTGGCCAACTGATGTGAATAATTGACTCATTGGAAAAGACCCTGATGCTGGGAGGGATTGGGGGCAGGAGGAGAAGGGCACGACAGAGGATGAGATGGTTGGGTGACATCACCGACTGGATGGACATGAATTTGAATAAGCTCCAGGAGTCGGTGATGGACAGGGAAGCCTGGAGTGCTGCAGTCCATGGGGTTGCAAAGAATCGGACACGACTGAGTGACTGAACTGAAATCGTAATGGAAAATAGTGTGTGTGTGTGTGTGTGTGTGTGTGTGTGTGTGTGTGTAACTGAGTAACTTTGCTGTACAGAAGAGATTAACACTGTAAATTAACTATACTCAATTTAAAAATAAAGAGAAAAAGTATGTCCCTTTACGGATATAAATAAGCAATAGAATAAATAAATAAATGGTTAAGAAGAGACAACTCTTCCTTAGAAGAGTTCCAAATATTATTCTGAAGGTACTATTTACTTTGTGCAGTGACTAATTCTTTTGGGCTTCTCTGGTGCGTTGGTGGTAAAGAATCCACCTGCCAAGGCGGGAGACGCAAGTTTGATCCCCAGGTCATCACAACCTACTCCAGTATTCATGCCTGGGAAATCCCGTGCATAAAGGAGCCTGGCGGGTTATAGTCCATAGTGTCGTAAAAGAGTCAGACATGACTTAACAACTAAACAGTAATGACAACAATACTTTTATTTTACTCTCCCTCCACTATTGAGTGTGGTTTGGCCTTGCAGACTCCCTTCTAAAAGACAGAGTATGGAAAAGGGAAAAATAGTAACTTTATAGCTATGCTACCTTAAGCAAGTGAAGTAGGTTAACACGACCAGTTATTAGTCAAGTTGTTAATATTATATCCTCGCTGATAGCCCATAATGATAAGAGGACTTCATGTCTATGAGTTTTGTCCTCCAAACCTATAACCCCAGTCTAATCATAGTGAGAACATGAGAAAAACCCAGATTCAGCAATGGTCTACATATCTGATCACTAATCTTTAAAACTTTTCTGTCATGAATAAAATAAGTATTTTTAAAAGTATCAGAGACCAGAGGAGACTAAGAAGATATGACAAACAAAACATAGGATCATGGATTGGATTCCATAACAGAGAAAGGACATTGATTGAAAAATTGGTGAGATCTAAGTAAAAGATAGAGTTCAGTTTAAAAAATCATGAAGGTACTAAGTCATAAAATATGCCCTTTATCAACAATATGAATCATCTTTAACTTTAGCCTCAATGAATTTTAGTGTTATGAATCCTATTATCCAGTATTTACCAATTAAAACTTTATTGTGAATGTTCTTAAAGAACTTTGTAAATTGCATTTATTAAACAAAAAATACTGCCATTTATATTGCTTCCATTAAATAGAATATTTCCATTGGCTCCAAAGGAGAATATTCACCTTGCTCTCTAGTTGGTGTCTTATCTCTATTTCTCATTCTCTCTCACTGGGGGTGTTTTCTCATTTTCTTTTCTTGTACTTCTAATTTTCTCTTTTTCATGTTCTGTTTGCTTCTTTGTCCATTTTACTCTGCCTTATAACTTCATTTTATTTATTAGCTGGGGAAATTCTTCTATAATTACATAAATAGTGTTATCACCAAAGATTTTTCAGCCTCCCATTTGTTGCTGTGAATCAAGAATTACGTTATAAAGGACTGCTGAGCACAATGGATGCTATTATCTACAGAGAAAGCAAGGAGAAAACTTTGCAATCACATCACAATTCTTTACATTCCTGGTGCTTACAAAGAATGCAAATGACTGTTTGAAAAATGGGAAAAAAAATTTGCTATATACTCAAATTTATTTGCTAGCCACCTTCTAAAGGGACTAGATAAAAAGGCCTGGGAGTAGAGGAAGCCTTTTTCTACTTGCCTATTGTCTGCTGTGATCTTCTTTGTCTTATTTTTTTCTTCTATGAAATAAACAGTGAGGTGATTTTTACAAAACACCTCTGTTTCTCAACTATACTATATAATGCAATACCTGGTAGCCATGTTTCATCCTATGGTCTCTAGACTACTATTTATTGTTCCTTATACATAATCTTAGGGGACAGAAAATACAATTTTTTTTAACAAATTGAAAATTTCAATTCGATTGCAGTCTAAAAATATATAAAGAAACTTAATCTTTATCATCTGAATAACTGTCACTTACTTCATCACCAAGTACTGTCAAAGAGTCCCAGGAACCAAAATTGTTTTTGACTATACTCACAGGTAAAGGCCAACTATATTAGTACTTGCTGCATGAAAGGCTTTTTACAGAGGTTCAAATGGAGAATTGAGTCATCAAATAGCTCTTAACGTACAAGTCTCATTAAACAAAATGATTAAAAGCCGTTGTAGTCAGGATTATTTCAAAATACCAATGCCACCATTGTGCAGTCTCCTTTTATTTTAATGTAAGAAAAAGACAAAAATAATATATAGTAAACCTACAATAACTTATTCTTAACTTTTCAGCATTGGATTTTGAGTACAGTGTTAAATTGACTATACCATCAAAGTAAAGAATTGATGATTTAAAATTAGGTCAGTGTTAAAATTGAAAAATTATGTTTGTAAAAATAGCAGTAAGACATATGATGGGCCATCATTCTCAATATAAAATGGATCGATTAAGCAAAAATAATGAAATATTCAAATATAGCTGCCTGTTTTCATCAAAATCAACATTATCAATTTAATTTTGAGAAAGCATCCTTGATCATATGAAGTTTACATTTTTAGTTTTATGTATTTTGTTTGTATTTATAATCACTATTGTTTTATAAGGGAAAAGGCTTCTATTCAGCTTTATGGCCGCACATCTATTAGAAGCATTTCCAGTAGTGAAATGAAATCAGGGGTGTGACAATGAGTATAAGATGCTTTAGGACACTGGCAAGATTAAGGATCACAGAGGTTAGATAAACCCAAGAGTGGCATGTTCAGTGATTTCTGGTGAGAGACAGTATTCAGAACTAGACAGAGGAGACTAAATTCAGCAGAGTAGGAAAGAAGAAATCAGTGACAGAAAACTAAACCGTCATCACTTTGCCCTCTATATAATGGGGAAAGAGCCTGGGAAGGATAATGCTACAGAAGTGTGGACACAAAGTGATAGAGATCTGACCTAGGATAATGAGATAAATAATGGAGAGCAACATTCTGAAATAAACTAAAATCTAACATAGTGATTGCACCATGAAACAACCTGGAATACAAACATAATTACTCTGATTTGATCTTCAGGTTTTTTCTTTTCCAAAGAGAAAGAGATGGTCATCCTGGAACCAAAGCAAGACCTCAGTACTAAAATACCAGGGATTTAGTGCTGGATCGATTACCTACTTATTGTCATTCATATAGTCTTTGTGGTCTCAGTTATCTCATCTTAAACAAAATGGATTAGCTGAAAGGTGGTTTTCAAATACCATTTCCTCCCTCTGCTCCCCCACTGGTGAAATGTTTTATTCTAAGATGGGCTGTGCTGTGCTAAGTTGTATCTGATTCTTTGTGACCGTATGGACTGTAGCCCACCAGGCTCCTCTGTCCATGAGATTCTCCAGGCAAGAATACTGGAGTGGGTTGCCATGCCCTCCTCCAGGGGATCTTCCTGACTCAGTGATGGAAGCTGTGTCTCTTATGTCTCCAGCATTGGCATGCGGGTTCTTTACCACTAGTGCCATCTGGCAAGGCCTATTCTAAGATACCTGATATCTTACTTAAAACTCAAAAAGTTGAGAAAGGTAAAAACAGCCCAAAGTTTATATATATGTATATATGTATACATATAACATGTATACATATATATATGTATATATACACATATATATATATACAATTTTATTTATTTATTTACTTATTTTTGACTGTGCTGGGGCTAGTTGCGGCAAGTGGGTGCTACTCACTAGTTGCAGTGCACAGCTTTCTCTTTGTGGTAGCTTCTCTTGTTGTCAAGCATGGGCTCCAGGGCACACAGGCTTCAGTAGTTGCAGCACTGGGGTTCAGTGGTTATGGCACACAGACTTAGTTGCACTGCAGCATGTGGAATCTTCCTGGACCAGGGATTGGACCCTTGTCCTCTGCATTGGCAGACAGATTCTTAACTGATGGACCACCAGGGAAATCCAGTCCAGAGCCTCGTAAAAAATTTGACATGTATCTATCATATGATCTAGCCATTCCACTCCAAGATATTTAAGAAAAACAAAAGCAAATGTTAATGCAAAAACTAGTATAAGAATTTTATAGCAGTGTAGTTTGTAATAGCAAAAAAAATAGTGACAACATATGTCTTCACCAATGGGTGAATAATGTTATGTCTATACAAAGGGATACTCTTTAGCAGTAAAAAAAAAAAAAAAGGACCTTTCTATGGATACGCACAACATGAGTGAATCTCAAAAGTACTATAACAGTGAATGAAGCCCAACAAAAGAGAATATGTATTGTATGATTCAATTTATAAAACTAGCAAATGCAAACTATTTTCTCACCAAATTTGATCAGTGGTTGCTGTCGATGGATGGAGAGATGGGGGTGGGAGGAATTACAAAGTGGCATCAGGAAACTTTTGGGTTATGACTGTATTTATTATCTTAATTGTGGTGGTGGTTTCAAGGATGTATATATGTGAAAATTTATCAAATTTTACACATTCAGTTCAGTTCAGTCGCTCAGTCATGTCCAACTCTTTTCGACCCCATGGACTGCAGCACGCCAGGCCTTCCTGTCCATCACCAACTCCTGGAGTTTACTCAAACTCATGTCCATCGAGTTGGTGATGCCATCCAGTCATCTCATCCTCTGTTGTCCCCTTCTCCTCCTGCCCCCAATCCCTCCCAGCATCAGGGTCTTTTCCAATGAGTCAACTCTTTGCATGATGTGGCCAAAGTATTTTACACATTAAGTATGTGTAATTTCTGTGTCAATTATAACTCAATAAAGCTGTTCTAAAGAAAAAGAATACAGCAATCCTGACAGCTGACACCTAGAAGTTGGTCTAGTTGCTTCCATTTAGGGCATGGTGTTCCTTTGGGGGATAAAAACAATATCACAGGATATCAAAATCAGATGAGGTCTCCCTCCTGACTGTGATGAAACAAAACAATAGAAAGATCACAGTGATAGTCAGGGAGATTAACAGAGGCATTAGACAGAGAATGACCAAACACCACCACATCACCTTCTAAGTTAACATGAGTGACAACTACTTCTTCAATGAATACACTAGTCCCATTTTCCCCATCTTACATCTTCAGTTCAGTTCAGTTCCATTCAGTCGCTCAGTCATGTCTGACTCTTTGCAACCCCATGGACTGCAGCACGCCAGGCCTCCCTGTCCATCACCAACTCCCAGAGTTCACTCAAACTCATGTCCCTTGAGTTGGTGATGCTATCCAACCACCTTATCATCTGTCATCCCCTGCTCCTCCTGCCTTCAATGTTTCCCAACATCAGAGTCTTTTCCAATGAGTCAGTACTTCAAATTAGGTGGCCAAAGTATTGGAGGTTCAGATTCAGCATCAGTACTTCCAATGAATATTCAGGACCGATTTACTTTATGATACACTGCTTGGATCTCCTTGCAGTCCAAGGGACTCTCAAGTCTTCTACAACACCACAGTTCAAAAGCATCAATTCTTCAGCACTCAGCTTTCTTTATAGTCCAACTCTCACATCCATACATGACCACTGGAAAAACCATAGCTTTGACTAGATGGATCTTTGTAGGCAAAGTAATGTCTCTGCTTTTTAATATGCTGTCTAGGTTGGTCGTAACATTTCTTCCAAGGAGCAAGCATCTTTTAATTTCATGGCTGCAATCACCATCTGCAGTGATTTTGGAGCCCAGAAAAATAAAGTCAGCCAGTGTCTCCACTGTTTCCCCATCTATCTGCCATGAAGTGATGGGACCGGATGCCATGATCTTAGTTTTCTGAATGTTGAGCTTGAAGCCAACTTTTTCACTCTCCTCTTTCACTTCCATCAAGAGGATCTTTAGTTCTTCGCTTTCTGCCATAAGGGTGATGTCATCTGCATATCTGACGTTATTGATATTCTCCTGACAATCTTGATTTCAGCTTGTGCTTCATGCAGCCCAGAATTTTTCATGATATACTCTGCATACAAGTTAAATAAGCAGGGTGACAATATACAGCCTTGACATACTCCTTTCCTGATTTGGAACCAGTCTGTTGTTCCATGTCCAGATCTAACTGTTGCTTCCTGACCTGCATACAGGTTTCTCAAGAGGCAGGTAAGGTGGTCTGGTATTCCCATCTCTTGAAGAATTTTCCACAGTTTGTTGTGGTCCACACAATCAAAGACTTTGGCATAGTCAATAAAGCAGAAGTAGATATTTTTCTGAAACTCTCTTGGTTTTGTGATGATCCAATGGATATTGGTAATTTGATCTCTGGTTCCTCTGCCTTTTCTAAATCCAGCTTGCACATCTGTCAGTTCACAGTTCATGTACTATTGAAGCCTGGCTTGGAGAATTTTGAGCATTACTTTGCTAGCCTGTGAGATGACTGCAATTGTGCGGTAGTTTGAGCATTCTTTGGCATTGCCTTTCTTTGGGATTGGAATGAAAACTGACCTTTTCCAGTCCTGTGGCCACTGCTGAGTTTTCCAAATTTGATGGCATATTGAGTGCAGCACTTTCACAACATCATTTTGTAAGATTTGAAACAGCTCAACTGGAATTCCATCACCTCCTCTAGCTTTGTTCGTAGTGATGCTTCCTAAGGCCCACTTGACTTTGCATTCCAGGATGTCTGGCTCTAGGTTGGTGATCACACCATCATGATTATCTGGGTCTTGAAGATGTTTTTTTGTATAGTTCCTCTGTGTACTCTTGCCACCTCTTCTGAACATCTTTTCCTTCTGTTAGATCCATACCATTTCTGTCCTTTATTGTGTCCATCTTTGCATGAAATGTTCCCTTGGTATCTCTAGTTTTCTTGAAGAGATCTCTACAATTTCCCATTCTATTGTTTTCCTCTATTTCTTTGCACTGATCGCTGGGGTAGTTTTTCTTATCTCTCCTTGCTCTTCTTTGGAACTCTGCATTCAAATGGGTATATCTTTCCTTTTCTCCTTTGCCTTTCACTTCTCTTCTATTCACAACTATTTGTAAGGCCTCCCCAGACAACCATTTTTCCTTTTTGCATTTCATTCCCTTTGGGATGGTCTTGATCCCTGCCTCCTGTACAATGTCACAAACCTCCATCCATAGTTCTTCTGGCACTCTATCAGATCTAATCACTTGAATCTGTTTGTCACTTCCACTATATAATCATAAGGGATTTGATTTAGGTCATACCTGAATCATCTAGTGGTTTTCCCTACTTTCTTCAATTTCAGTCTGAATTTGGCAATAGGAATTCATGGTCTGTGCCATTCTTATCTCTTAGATAAAAATAAATGTATAGTAGTTGGCCACTTGATGCGAAGAACTGACTCATTTGAAAAGTCCCTGATGCTGGGAAAGATTGAAGGCAGTAAGAGAAGGGGTCGACACGACAGAGGATGAGATGATTGGTTGGCATCACCGACTCAATAGACATGAGCTTGAGTAGACTCCAGGAGTTGGTGATGGACAGGGAGGCCTGGCGTGCTGCAGTCCATGGGATCACAAAGAGTCGGACACGACTGAGCAACTGAACTGAGTCAATTTTCAAATTACTGCAGATTCCTGACAGCAGTGAATTAAAAACAGACCCTTGCCTCCTGAACCTTCCCACCCACAAAACAAACAATACACACATAAAACTAACACAACACTCAGTTCTATAATAAGCGCCCCCGTCCCTTTACCCATTTCCTCTTTCAGAGACTCTCAATTGTTTCTGCATGGTGTACAGTCTCCCTTGCTGCAATGATAATAAAACTAACTTCTTTGACTGAAAGTGTTCTTGGTGATTTTTGGCTGGTGGAGATAACATAGAAAAACTTGAAAGGAGAGTTCTCTGAACTGTTATGGGATGTAGGAAAACTCTCTGTCTCTTGTCTCCCTGAGGACCTTCCATTCTGAAAGCCATTGAAGCAGATAATCAGGAAACTTTTGGAGTGGTGATGGATATATTTACTATCTTGATTATGGTGATGTTTCAAGGATGCATCAATGTCAAAATTGATCAAATTTGACACATTAAGAACTACTACAGTCCATATTTTCATGTTGATGGTGAATAATCTCAGTCCCTGGAGATAATCATAGTCTTTATGCAGCTTTTTAATTGAGACAGTTTCTTGAAAGGACTGAAATGTTCGTTTTAACATTACTATTGTGTCTGAGAATGTGATCAATGCAGTTAATGGAGAGGCAGTTATTTACTCGAATAACTCATCTTGAAATCTGTTTAGTAGTTGAATATTTTCTCCAGTGCTCTCAATTTCCCTCTACACTTGGTCTATGGCACTGGGGAGAGGAATTCCTTTTTTGCTGACTTAAAAAAGATTGATCCATGAATGTGCTTTCCTTAGCTTCCTGCTGATAAATGCTTTTCCCCTGTTATTTTCCTGAGTTATTTCTGTCCCTGGATTCTCATCTTGAATAAGCAGACAGGGAATTGAGATGAAGAACAGACATGAACATTTGGGATGTTATCCAGAATGCACTGGCCAATGATGGAAGGTTGTGATGGGGCAAAGAAAATTTGATTCATGAGAGTTATTTTTAGAACTCTAACTATAGCCAAATGTCAAATTTCCTGTTTTGAAAAGCAAGAGTATGTATGTATAAACTTCTTTTTCTATCCTACTAAGATCCTTAAAGGAGAAGGAAATGGCAACCCACTCCAGTACCCTTGCCTGGAAAATCCCATGGATGGAGGAGCCTGGTGGGCTGCAGTCCATGGGGTCGCAAAGATTCAGACACGACTGAGCGACTTCACTTCACTCACTTCATACTTTATCATTGGAAAAGGAAATGACAACCCACTCCAGTATTCTTGCCTAGAGAATCCCATGGGCAGAGGAGCCTGGCAGGCCATGATCCATGGGGTCACAGAGAGTCGGACACAAATAAGGCATAAGTAAGATCCTTAAAAACTTTACCATCTGTCATCTAACCTATATTGTCACTTTACACAGTTCTAGAAGGAATGCTTACATCATCTTTTGTTATTTAATATGTATAATAGGTAGCACAATGATAGAAATTCAAGACTAA
Organism: Cervus elaphus; assembly: GCF_910594005.1. Classification (NCBI taxonomy): domain Eukaryota; kingdom Metazoa; phylum Chordata; class Mammalia; order Artiodactyla; family Cervidae; genus Cervus; species Cervus elaphus. Next base: position 132,639,142 of record NC_057848.1, on the reverse strand, counting down.
AAGAATATTGAAGTTATAAAAGTGAATTTTGGTTTGTGACTGTGCTCTTTGATTTTAGGAAAAGTGGGGTGGGCAGAGGGGGAAGCAAAAGTGGTTAGAGCAGAAGGAAGATACCATCTTCCTGTGTTATATTCACCCATCCAAACATGGCAGTTTTGAAACCACAGCCTATATTTTGCATTGGGACTCAGCTGGGAGGAGATAATCTGGGAGCAAAATCTAGAGTCTGGCAATGGAAACAGTGAAGCAAGCATCCAGCAGAGAAGAAAAGTTTAAATTTTACATTCTGCTAGGGACTTTCAAGACAATGTGCTCTTCCATAGTTTTTAATCTTTTTAAGGACCTTTCACATTTATCCTCTACCTGGAAGTTGACAAAACTCCAGGTAGGTAAGTAAGACTGCTAAAACTATAAAATCTGAGTTTAGATAGAACTTCCCAGATAGCTCAATTGGTAAAGAATGTGCCTGCAATGCAGGAGACGCCAGTTCAATTCTTGGGTCAGGAAGATCTGTTGGAGAAGGGATAGGCTACGTACTCCAGTATACTTGGGCTTCCCTTGTGGCTCAGCTGGCGAAGAATCCAGCTGCAATGTGGGAGACCTGGATTCAATCTCTGGATTGGGAAGATTCTGGAGAAGGGAAAGGCTACCACTCCAGTATTCTGGCCTGGAGAATTCCATGGACTGTATAGTCCATGGGGTTGCAAAGAGTCAGACATGACTGAGAGACTTTCATTTTATAGATAGAACTTGAGGCCTGTAGTCAGGGGCTAAGATCGTCATCTTAGCAAAGCCATTTGCCAAATACTAACTTTGGATAATTTATGAGACCTCTCTAAACCTTAACATACATATTAATGTATTTCTGAAAAATAGTACCTAAGTACCTACTTCAAATGAAGCTTGTGAGAATTACATAAGACAATGAATGGGAAGCTCTTAGCATAGGCCCTGTCACACTGTAGGCAGGGTATAAAGATTAGCTAATACCTCAGGACTTTCCTGGTGGCTCAGACAGTGAAGTGTCTGCCTACAATGTGGGAGACCCAGGTTTGACCCCTCGAGAAGGAAATGACAACCCACTCCAGTACTCTTGCCTGGAAAATCCCATGGACGGGGGATCCTGGTAGGCTACAGTTCACAGGGTTGCAAACAGTAGGACATGATTGAGTGAATTCAGTTTTAATACCTCTACTACTGTTGTTATTTACTGGAAAGGGCTGTAATTATGCTTTAGCACTGAAAATTCTTTTTATTTATATCAAAGTAGTACACATACCTTAAAAAGTGAAATACTACTAAAAGTTTATAATTAAAAATTAATCACATTCCTTCCACATGTGATTCTTTTTCCCCAGGAGCAACTCAATTCTTCTAGTGTTTTTTTGTTTGTTTGTTTGTTTTTTAGTATTAATCTTCATATTTTTAAATAACATACCATGATGCTATTTATTCATTTTCAAACATCACACGTTAACTTCTTGTGGTAAGAAATCAGAATTTTGTATTTTTATACTTTTGTGTTCCTCCTTATTCTTCTAACAGTTATATCACATTTTTGACAAATTGAATATTCAGAGCTTATATTATCATAATTCAATATGTATTATACAGAGTTAGGCCACTTGTATGTGATAATTATCTTTCCTTTCTTGTGCACCTTTGTTTTCCCTGGAAATGAGTATAATTACCACATTTGCTCATTTGCTTAGTTTCTTATTTTCCTATCAGTAATTATTTCCACACTTACCAATAAAGCTGTGAAATTCCTCTCAATTGAAATATATCCGTTCATTTCTCGAAAGGCGCAGTGGGAAGAGACCTTCACTTGGATACTTCCATCTTCTTTCTGTTTAAATTTGAATGTGTGCTTTTCAAGCATGTTGTACTGCTGTCATCTTAGAAGTTCCTGTCTATACAATCCTGGGAATTTCCTTTTTCCCTGCCTTGTTAGTTCCTTTGGTATTTGGAGACCAATTTTTTTTTCTCCTTTTTAGTTTATTCCTTTGTTTGGTTTAGGCACCCCTTCTAGGAATTTTCCTGGCCAGATGCACAGGAGCCATTTTGGAGACCTTCAATGCCAAGATGTTATTGGTTTTCATCTTTAATTTTGATTGAGAATTTGAATGGAACTCCAACTTGGAAATCATTTTCCCTCAGAATTTAGAGAAAATTGCTCAAAGACTCTTAGCTTCGACTTTTACTCTTGAGAAATTTAATCCAAGTGCTTTATATTGGCATACAAATTATTCTTACTTTTTCTCTAAAAGTTTTAAAGATAGTTTTTGTGGCCATGCTATTATGAAATTTAATAATAGTTTACTAGTTATGAAAGTGAAAAGTGAAAGTGAAAGTTCCTCACTCATGGACTATAGAGTCCATGGAATTCTCCAGGCCAGAACACTGGAGTGGGTAGCCTTTCCCTTCTCCAGGGGATCTTCTTAACCCAGGGGTCAAATCCAGGACTCCCATGCTGTAGGCAGATTCTTTACCAGCTGAATCATAAGGGAAGTCCTTTTTACAATTTACCAATTTATAATTTACTAATTATAAATAAATAATAATATGTAAATATAATAATAATATTTTACAACAGGTATTTTTCCAATAGAAGTATTTTAATACTATAAATTTCCCTCCAAAGCACAACTTTAGCTGTATCCCATACAGTTTTGTACATTTGTATTTTCATATTCGCTCAATTCAAAATATTTTCTGCTTTCCCTGAGACTTACTCTTTGACCCACAGATTATTTAGAAGTGAAAGTGAAAGTGAAGGTGGCTCAATTGTGTCTGACTCTTTGCGACCCTGTAGACTATACAGTCCATGGAGTTCTCCAGGTCAGAATACTGGAGTGGGTAGCCTTTCCCTGCTCCAGAGGATCTTCCCAACCCAGGAATCAAACCCAGGTCTCACGCATTGCAAGCAGATTCTTTAAGAGCTGAGCCACCAGGGAAGCCCATACGTTGTTTAATTTCCAAACATTTGGAGATATTCTTGTTAGCTTTCTGTTATTAATCTTCAGCAATTTTTTTTCTAAAAAAAGAAAAATTGTAGTTCTCACAAACCACATATTATCTGTCAAAGAACTATTCAAGGCAGCTAAATTTTATTCTCAAAATCACTTAGTGGCAATTCCATTCTTGAAGTAGATGGAGTTCCCCTTAACAATTTGTGTTGCACATTTTGCCAGAGGGAGCATCACTTCTTCCCTATCTTACATAAAAACTCATTGAGTGGACACACATTATGGACAAAGGCCACACTTGGTAGGGTTTAAATTCTTTTATATTTATTAAGGTTTATTGACTGGTTCCAAATACGAAAAGGAGTACGTCAAGGCTATATATTGTTACCCTGCTTATTTAACTTGTATGCAGAGTACATCATGAGAAACGCTGGGCTGAAGGAAGCACAAGCTGGAATCAAGATTGCCAGGAGAAATATCAATAACCTCAGATATGCAGATGACACCACCCTTATGGCAGAAAGTGAAGAAGAACTAAAGAGCCTCTTGATGAAAGTGAAAGAGGAGAGTAAAAACTTTGGTTTAAAGCTCAACTTTCAGAAAAGTAAGATCATGGCATCTGGTCCCATCACTTCATGGGAAATAGATGGGGAAAGAGTGGAAACAGTGGCAGACTTTATTTTTGGGGGCTCCAAAATCACTGCAGATGGTGACTGCAGCCATAAAATTAAAAGACGCTTGCCCCTTGGAAGGAAAGTTTTGACCAACCTAGACAGCATATTAGAAAGCAGAGACATTACTTTGCCAACAAATGTCCATCTGGTCAAGACTATGCTTTTTCCAGTGGTCATGTATGGATGTGAGAGTTGGACTCTAACAAAAGTTGAGCACCAAAGAATTGATGCTTTTGAACTGTGGTGTTAGAGAAGACTCTTGAGAGTCCCTTGGACTGCAAGGAGATCCAACCAGTCCATCCTGAAGGAGATCAGTCCTGAGTGTTCACTTGAAGGACTGATGTTGAAGCTGAAACTCCAATACTTTGGCCACCTGATGCGAAGAGCTGATTCATTGGAAAAGACCCTGGTGCTGGGAAAGATTGAGTGCAGGAGGAGAAGGGGATGACAGAGGATGAGATGGCTGGATGGCATCACCGACTCAATGGACATGGGTTTGGGTGGACTCTGGGAGATGGTGATGGACAGGGAGGCCTGGCGTGCTGCAGTCCATGGGGTCACAAAGAGTCAGACACAACTGAGTGACTGAACTGAACTGAACTGAAGGTTTATTTTATGTCCCAAAATATGATTTGTCTTGATGAATATTCCATGTGCACTTGAAATACATTTATATTATTTTGTTTTTGGGTGGGATGTTCTTTAAATACCAGTTAGATCCAGTCAATTAATGACTTTGATATCTTTGTTGATTTTCTATTTACTACTTCTGTTACTAAAAAGAATGTTATATGTTTTAACTATAATTGTGTTTTTTTTTTTACTTTTTCTTTTGCTTCTGTAAATTTTTGCTTTATCTACTTTGCAGTTTTTAAGTGACTACATGCTCAGAATTGTGTCTTCTTTGCAAATCTACATGTTTATCAACTTACAGTATCTCTTTTTGTGCTAAAGCCTACTTTGATATTAATATAGTCACTCCAGTTTTTATAAACTGGCATTTGCATGATATCTTTCTTTTTCCCTTAACCATTTGAAATGAGCTTCTTGTAAACAGCATATGGATTATTTTTTCAGATATCATTTCAAAAATCTCTTTTAATGAATAAGCTTAAATTATTTACATTTTATCTAATTATTGATATGTTTGGATTCAGGTCTATCATTGTTTATTTTTCCTATTTGTTTCCTCTGGTTCTTCTTTTCCTTCCCTTTTCAAAACTTATTTAAACAATTTTTATTTATTTATTCATTTTTGGTCATGTCAAGTGCCTTGCAGGATTTTCGTTCCCAACCAGGGATTGAACCTGGCCCCAGCAGTGAAAGTGCCATGTCCTAACCTCTGGAATGCCGGGGAATTACCATATTTAACCAATTTTTAATATTTTGTTGCAATTTATCGGTTGTGATTTTGTCTACATCTCTTTGTAAAATGTATTTAGTGGTTGGTCTAGGGACTATAATATACATACTTAACTTTCCCAGTCTAGTTAGAATCAATGTTTTACAACTTTAATAAGAATATAGAAACCTTACTTCTTTATAGGTCATTTTATCTTCTCCTTGCATTCAGTAGTATGTATATTACAAACTGCATATATGGACAACTCCATCAGACAATGACATAGTTTTTGCTTAAAACCATTAAACATGTTTTAAAGAATTCTAAACAAGTAGTCTACTATATTAATCCAAATATTTACCATTTATATTACTTTCCATCATTCTTGATGATTCAATTTTCCTTTCATTCTGTCTGTAGAATTTTCTTTAGAAATTATTTCAGGTTAGACTTGTACAGATTCTAATTTCCTTCATCTGAGAATGTCTTAATTTCACTTTCATTTTATAGAACTTTTTTTTTTTGCTGGATATAGAATTCTGGAATGGCAGCTATTTATTTCAGTGCTTGAAAATGTTGTAAAAAAAAAAAAAAAGAAAGAAAGAAAATGTTGTACTACTTCTTGCTTCAGTGGTTTCAGGTGAGAAATCCCCAGTTACTTGTGTTATTATTCTCCTATAAGGAATGTGTCCTTTTCTTCTGACTGCTTTAAAGATTTTTTCATTGTCTTTAGTTGTCACTACTTTTATTATGTTTGGGCATGGATTTCTTTGGGTTTATCCTATTTTAGGGCCACTCAGCTTCTTAAATGTTTGACCTTTGGCGTTTTTAGTCATCATGTATTTCAATAATTTTTTTCAGCATTTTTTTTCTTTCCCTCTGGGGCTGCAATGACATGAAGGTTAGCTCTTTTTTTTTATTGTCCCACAGCTTCTGTGATTCTTTTTATGTTTTTTTTTTTTTCTTGTATTTTTCTTCTTTTACTGTCTAGGTAATTTCTAGTGATTTACCTTCAAGTTCACTGATTATTCTGTCATGTTCATTCCATTATTGTCTATCTATTATCATCTCTATTCCATTATTGATTTTTTGCTTCAGTTTATATTTTTCCATTCTAAAATTTCCATTTTTTAATGTATATCTTCTCTTTCTTTTTAGATACTTTATGTTTTAACTTTTGTTTTAAGAAAACCCATGATTGCTCATTCAAGCATTTTTAAAATGAATTCTTTAACATCGTTATCAGATCATTCCAATATCCTTACCATCTCAATATTGACATTTGTTAATTATCTTCTCCCATGTGAGTTGAGATTTTAATGATTCTTTATATGATATATAATTTTGGAATATATCCTGACCAGTTTAAATATTAGATCATGAACTGAGTCTTATCTATGTTCTATAGAGAATATATATAATTGTTTTAGCAGGTACTTGACCTGCTTAGATCCAAGGTGCAACCTCTAACACATCTTCTGTGGATTCTGGTCTCAAAGTCAGTTCAGTGTTCAAAGACTTTACGTGGTATTGAGATCTGTCCTGCATGTGCATCACTCAATGATCAGTCTGGGAACTGGGTAGAGGTCTGTTTGCATAGTTCTCAATATTTTTTCCATACTAAATATAATGACATCTATTTATGAGGGGTAAGTGAGACTAAAGTTCATAAACAGTTTTATAAGAGTGCTTCAATATTTTGGGAAATATAAGTTGCCTGATAGTGATCTGGAAGTTGAGTGACAGAGAGGTTAGGGCATAGAGGTTTCAAATGTTGCTAGTAAATACATTAACTAAAAAATGAGCCAGCAAATTACATGAAAATAGAGTTCACAAAAGAGTGAAAAAATAACTTAAAAGTAAATGAATAGATGTTCAGCCTCACAAGTCATAGAACATGTATATTAACAGCACAGTGAGATACCATTTCCCTGCAACATTATTGGAAAAAAATGAAAAGACTGGTACTAATGTAGAATAATGGAAACTAGTGGAGGTGTTATTATACCATCATTTGTAGGCAATAACTCGGTAATATCTAGTAAAGTTGAAGATGAATACACATTATAGTGCAGCATATGCATGCTTAGGTATTTGCCCTGGGGAGGTTATAGCTCACATATAAAAGACAAGTGTTTTTAGTAGAAGTTGTTATAGTAAGCAAAAGTGAGAAGCAACCTAAATGCCCATGGAATAAACAAAATTTGTTCTATATATGCAATGGAATATTATACACCAATAAGGATGAATTCAAACTACAAGTATCAGTATGAAAGAATAAGACAAATAAAATATGAATGAGAAAGGAGAAGTAAATTACAGAAGTATAAATATGACATGTATTCCCATAAAATATTTTTATAAAGTTTAAATATACATAAGCAAGAGTGTATATTACTTACATAATTGTTAATATAGATTTATAGTTTCTTATATATGTATATGTAATGGTACTACATAAAAATGAAAGTTATATATGCTTGTGAGTGTGTATATAAATCTATTCATCAACTGTATTAATAATGTTTAATTTGGTAGTTTTATGGTGGGTACATTGTTATTGGTTTTATTACCATTTATACATTAAAAAAATTAAGGCAAAAGTCAAGACCTTGAAGTTTGCATGTATCTTTCATCATTTCAGTGAATACATTTATCATCATAAGGATACAGACCAGCCCAAACAGTTCCAGACATCTTTTACTGGTGCTCCTCTTCCCCTTCTTTCCACCATGTGCACTGCAGGCATCCATATTTGCATACCAGGTATTATTCAAATATATCTTAGATCTTACCACATTTCTGCCTTTTCTAAGATTTTCCTCTCTGTCTGGAATGTTCTTCTTTACACATATACCAGAATATTCTTTTCTTAAAGACATATACCTCAGTCCTACTACAAGAAACTGTTCTTAACACAGTGATGATCAGCAACCACCTTGTACCAGCTTTCTAAACTCAATTGTCACATTTTCAGAAAACTTTGAGCCAATTGACATCACACTGGTAGCTTGAAACTGGCCATGGTGAAAATATTTATACCATGGAAACTGGCAAATGGTACAGGTCAGGGCTTTTATCCCCAGAGGTTCAGTTGTTAAACATTTACCAGTATACCACTGCCAACTTCTCTTGATGGAATTTATTCGTCCTCCCCCTAGTCTCTCTTGGTAGTCTCTAGGACTCATTACTGTCTGTGGCAAGGAAGCCCTCATTATTGTCTACCTAGTGTTTTTAATGAATGCATCTGTCTTTCCTATGTCACTGTTAGCTACTCTAGGGCAGAGAGGTGGTCCCATTCATCCTTATATCTCCCACAATACCTAGCAGAGTCTCTTCAATATGACAGTTATTCAATAATTTTGATGATTGAATGCAAAAAAAGGATTCAAATTTCTCCCTTATCCAACCAGGAGTGAACTGAGGAGGTGCACTGATCCCATAGGAGGTATGGCAAGTCATATGGTAATGAACAGAATTAGTGAATACATTTACCAAAAAAAGGAAAAACCAATTTTAAAAGTTAACAGTTTACAATATTTCCACACTTAGACTTTTTCTTAATTCTAATAATTGTCGAATTGCAACTATCAGGGGAACATATTTTTATTCCTACAAAATGTACTTTTCTACTTGTACAGATCAAATATAAGACTTGGATTCTTTTTAATTTTATACAGCTTGAAACAGCAAAAAATGTTAAGCATTTTACAAAGTTCCCTGAAAAAAATAAAACTTAAAAAAAAAAACTAAAACAAAATACATATGATTGGGGGAGCTTGAGAATAAAAACATGTGAAAATCACTTTCCTACACAGCAGTATGACAACCTTCCTTCCCCAAAAAAGCCATCCCATTAAATATAACTTCAAAACCAGTTACACAAAACATTTAATTATTTGTAATTTATCAAATGGCCTTCAAATTAGTATCCATCACTCAGAGCTGAAAATTAAATTAAGGCAAAAACTCGGAGAGGTGAAGGAACCATTAATCTATCTTTGATCTTGAGACCATTTGCCAAACCAGGTGAATTTATGCTTATGATGTCTTGGCCTAATAGGCATAAAGGATAGGATACAAAGCTCTGAGCCTACCCAGAGAAAAGGGTCTATTAGGAAAGTATTCATATGCCTACATACATGCTTATTGCTGGAACCCAACTAACTATGCCTTCAAAATAAGAGTGAATTAGATACCTTTTCCCACAAGGAGACTAAAATACAATGCTTATATTAAAATTTGGTAATGAATGGAAGGTGGGAATCTCCCTTGAGAATACATGTAACAGCAAATTATTCCTCATGTAGATTGCAGCTAGAATTGACACAATCTGAATGACCGGATAAAACCTAAGGAGATTTAGTTAAAGTGGTCCCCAGCTAACCATGCCCTAGGTGCTTAACAGAAATAAATGCAAATCTCCTTTGAATAAACTGAGTTTAAGTGTTACCTCAAAGAATTCTCTTAAATCAGGTTCCTTAAAATAGGATCTCACAGTCAAAAGGAGTAAAACATCAAAAGTGCAAAACATCCTTAAGTGCAAAGCAGCAAAAGCAATAGAGAATCAGTCTCAGAATAATGCAGGTGTTGAGTTAGAAACACCATCAATTTTCTAAATAGGTTCAATACTTCTAAAGACATGAGTAGTTAAATTACATATAAAGAACATAAAACTATGCAAATGGACAGACAGATTTGAAAAAAATTAAAGCATTTCAAAGTGACAGAAATATGACTGAAAAAATTTAAAAACCCAATGAATGGATATAACAGCAGATTATAAATAACTGATATGAAAAATATAAAATATAATAATGTTTGATGAAAGTATTAAATCTCACTAAAACAAAAAGAAGAAACTGAAGATCTGAACCTCCCTATAATCATTAAATGTTTTACATCAGTAGCTAAAATGTTTACCACAACTTTTGGTCAAGGTTAAATTTCTTTCAAGGTTAACTTCAAATACACATAGAATATGTTTTTTTTTTTTAATTTACCATAAACTGGTATATAAAGCAAGTCTCAATAAGATCCAAAAGATTTTATAGACTATCTTTTCTGACCACAAAACAATTAAGTTAGAAATCTTACAGAGGAATCGGGTGGAGAGGGAGGTGGGGGGGGGATCAGGATGGGGAATACGTGTAAATCTATGGCTGATTCATATCAATGTATGACAAAACCCACTGAAATGTTGTGAAGTAATTAGCCTCCAACTAATAAAAAAAAAGAAAAGAAATCAATGTTATACAGATAATTTTAAAAATTCAAGTGTTATAGAATTAAGAAATACACTACTAAGAATCACACAGGTCAAAGAAGAGATAATATTAAAAATTAGAAAACATTTATAACTGAACTATAATGACATAATTTTATATGAATTTTATATAAACTTATGTGGGATGCACTTAGTTATAGCAGAATATACAAGGAGAGTTTACACCTTAAGTATTAAAAGTAATCTACAGATGCAATGACATTCCAATCAAATGCCAATATGACTTCTTTTAGAAACTTAATAAACTTATTCTAAAATACCTATATGGAAAAATACCTGTTGTCAAAGACCCTGATGCTGGGAAAGATTGAAGGTAAAGGAGAAGGGAATGACAGAGGATGAGATGTTTAAATAGCATCGCCAACTCAGTGGATGTGAATTTGAACAAATGCTGGGAGATAATAGAGGACAGAGGAGCCTGGCATGCTGTAGTTCATCTGGTCACAAAGAGTCAGACACGACTTAGCAACTAAACAATAACAGCAACAACATTCACAAGATTAAAGTGACTTAAAGAAATGAGCATTCATTCAGTTATAATTTTTGTTTTTGTTTCCTGAATCATAGAGCAATAGACAGCAACTAGAAATTGGCATGTAACTAAGGTTCTACAGCTTTGGAGGAGAAAGTGCTGGAGGTCTAAAAAGAGAAGAGCATCTTTTGGTTGTAAATTTATGAACTATTGACATGATTCTCAAGCAGCAACTTTTCACTCATTACAGTAGTACTTTCTTATTGATACTGAATTTCTCACTATTTTTGTAATTTAACACAACTTAATGTGCTACTGAAAAATGTTGAGAAAGAAACCAATTTGCCTGAATGTTGACAGTATTAACATCATGAAGAAAAATAGGAATATATAGATTTGGATTTGAATAATTAGTATTTACTAATCTCCCTCTCCATTTTTGTACTATGCATTGATATGAAATTCAATTCTTTATGGCTAAAAGTGGCTGTAGAGAGAGAAAAAATATGCATGTTAAATTCATTCCAAATATTGAGGTAGGTAATACTACCCCTCCCAAATTGAGGTATAATTTGAAGGTTTGGGTTCTCAAATATTAATACATTCTGAAAGTACATATTGAATTATAACATATTCTCTATTTGGATTCTGAATCAATATTGACAATTTCCAGCATGTAATGTGTTTACCAATACTCAGAAAAATAAAAAATAAACTAATGCAAATAAAAACAAATGGATGCTATTTTAAGTGACAATTCTCCTACAAGGAGTGGGGAGTGGAATGGGGTGGTATTTAATGGGAGTAAATATGCAAAGAATGCTCCCTCTAAGAGGCATCTATTGGAAATCAAAAGTCTACAAATTCAATTATAGATTTAATTAGGTTGTGTGGCTATAGCAACTGAGGCCCTTGTCAGAAATATTCAATGATTGGCTATATAATCACCCACTTCTGCCCAACAGGGAATAGAGGGCAAAAAATAATTATTTTTGAAAAAACAAGGAAGAATAAAAAAATGGGTTAGTCTCAATGAAATAAAGTTATATTTATCCATGATTCAAGGTAACGTCCTTTTGAAGAGCCTCAATCCCAAGCAGCTTAGAACAGAGACCAGGCAGTGTTGGCTCTGGAGCCTTGCCATATCCATGTGGTGACTCCATCATGAGCTGTCTCTGTCACTGATGGTAGAAGGTTCTATGCCACTGGTATGAGTCTGTGTAGTGCCCCATCCACACCACTTGTAAACAGTGGGAGCAAAATAAAAGACACTAGTTGCACATCAAGAAAAAATGATTACTAAGATTGTTTGGTTTTTCTAATAATTGTTTCCCTCACAGCTTCCTTAAAAGTTATGAACTGGACTTCCCCAGTGGCTCAATGGCTAACAATCTTCCTTGCAATGCAGTGGATAAGAGCTTGATTCCTGGCTGGGGAACTAAGAGCCCACATTCTTGTCGTTGTTTTTCAGTTGCTAAGTTATGCCCACATGTCGAGGGTCAACTGAGCTCCTCTGCCTCAACTAAGATCCAGTGCAGCCAAATAAATTTTTTTTTAAAAGACACTTTCTTTGAAAAAGTTATGAACTAAGAAAATGCAAATAACACTGCTAGGAAAGAAATAAGTATTCTTCTTCCTGATTTGGAGGTGGCCTTTGTCCTCATGTTGTTATTATTGCTGTTCAGTCACTAAATTGTGTCTCTTTGTGACCCCATGGACTACAGCATGCCAGTCTCCTCTGTCTTCCACCATCTCCCGGAGTTTGCTCAAACTCATTTCCATTGGGTCGGTGTTGCCATCCAACCATCTCCTCCTCTGTCACCCCCTTCTCCTTATCCCCTCAATTTCCCCCAGCATCAGGGTCTTTCCAATGAGTCTTCGCATCAGGTGGCCAAAGTATTGGAGTTTCGGCTTTAGCATCAGTCCTTCCAATGAATATTCAGACTTGATTTCCTTTAGGATTGACTGGTTTGGTATCCTTGCTGTCCAAGGGATTCTCAAGAGTCTTCTCCAGCATCACAATTTGAAAGCATCAGTTCTCTGGCACTCAGCCTTCTTTGTGGTCCAGCTCTCACATTTGTACATGACTACTGGAAAAATCATAGCTTTGACTAGATGGGCCTTTGTTGGCAAAGTGATGTCTCTGCTTTTTAATACGTTGTCTAGTATTGTCACAGCTTTTTTTGCCAAGGAGCAGTGTAATCCCATTAAATTCTCATAGCCACGTTGTACAGTATCTGTTATCATCCCCATTTTACAGATGGAAAATGTGGGAGGTCAACAGACTCATTCGGGATTATCCAGCATGCACTTAACTGAGCTACAACCAGGCATCTGCCCCAAGTCTCAAAAGGAGAGAGAAACGAGCACGAAAATACCAAACTGGGCCCTATCAGACATAGATGGCTACCAAAGAGTACTACTTCCTCGGCGTCAGATGGTATTGATAGTGGTAACATGTCATGTAATAACATTGGTTGATATTTACTGTGTTTTTACTGGGTATTGTCAAGCTTTGGTGGAGAAGGCAATGGCACCCCACTCCAGTACTCTTGCCGGGAAAATCCCATGGACAGAGGAGCCTGGTAGGCTGCAGTCCATGGAGTCACTACGAGTCGGACACGACTGAGTGACTTCACTTTCACTTTTCACTTTCATGGATTGGAGAAGGAAATGGCAACCCAGTCCAGTTTTCTTGCCTGGAGAATTCCCAGAGAAGGGGGAGCCTGGTGGGCTGCCATCTATGGGGTCGCACAGAGTCGGACACGACTGACGCGACTTAGCAGCAGCAGCAGTCACGCTTTGGGCTCAGTGAACTATAAACACTATCTCATTTTGTTCTTTTTTTTTTCATTTATTTTTATTAGTTGGAGGCTATTCTTAAAAGAATCCTGCAAGATAGGCAAGTTATCAACATTGTGTAAGTGATATAAAAATTTCAGAGAGAATAAATGGCTTAAGGGAAGCCATCTGCTTTTGGACAGGAGTAGGAGTGGTTGTAACCTATGCCTTGAACCTGCATTTGTATTGTTCACACGTTTTTATTTTGATTGTTCATTACAGAAGCATTAAAATATCAAAGTTTTCCAAAGGTGTTTCTCTTCATTCACATTTTACATTAGACCTAGGAAGCATGTATTTTTGCTGTTCCAATATTCTTTTCTTTGTGGAGTCACTTTTGGAGACTGCTGCAAAAAACTTTCCTCACTCCTTGGTACTGCCACTAGGCTTCAAGTATTCTAGTCTTTCAAACACTATAGCTTAAAATGCCTTCAATACACGCCAGAATTTGAGGGAAATGAGAATGGTTTTTCAATAGCCTTGTTCCTTGTTTTAATTATCTAGAGCTAGATAAAAATCACCCTAAACTTAGTTGTATTAAAAAAAAAGCTTTATTGTTGTTATTATTAATAGTATTAGTAGTAGTATTTTTCACAGTTCTAGGGATTGCCTGGGCTCAGCTAGGTGACTGTTGCTTGGGGTATTCCTTGCAGTTACAGTCAGCTGGAGCTGAAGTTATTTGGCAGATTTCCTTACTCAGATGTCTGCCCCTTGATGTTTGCTGTTGGCCGAGACGTCATTTGGGGCTGTCAGCCAAAGGTGTACATGTTGTATCTCTGTGTGGCCTGAACTTGCTCACACCATGGCACCTGGGTTTTAAGAGCAAAGGTCCCAAGAGAAGTAGAGAGCCAGGTGAAAGCCTTTTAGGATATAGTGTGGGAAAGTTACACAGCATCAGTTTTATTGCATTGTATTCCTGTGCTTTGTCGCTCAGTCGTGTCCGACTGCAACCCCATGGACTTAGCCCACCAGGCTCCTCTGTCCATGGGAATTCTTCAGGCAAGAATACTGGAGTGGGTTGCCATGCCCTCCTCCAGGGGATCATCCCCACCCAGGGACGGAACCCAGGTCTCCCTCATTGCAGGCAGAATCTTTACTGACTGAGCCACCAGCATTGTATTAACTAGAAGCAAATCATTCAGGCTAATCCATATTCAGGGAGAGGGAAATTAGACTCCACCTCTTAATGAAGGAGTGTCAAATAATTTGCAAATATGATTTACAACCACTATTCCTCTCTCACTAATGTAGACAGGAAATCCTCTCATGATCTGATCAGCGGGGTTCTAAAGGATAAAGGAGAGTATATGCCAGGAAAGGAAACAACACTGTGTGCAATGATTGTTCATTAGAGTACTCAAAGGTAGTTTACAGTCTGACCAAGATTGTTCTCTTAACCTTAACATGAGAATAGCTGTTTCCCTCTGTCCCTAAGCCTGGCTACAAAAGTCATCAGCTGGCCAATGTTGTCATCTTTCCTGGAGAGTGCCCTTTTTTCAGTCACCACTTTTCTCCCATTACAGTACTATGTAACTCTAGCTATCCACTGGAACTGGCACAAGGCCCACTCTCCTGGCCTACTTCCCTGAAGTCTTAGAATTCAAAAGGACCCAAGGTTTGTGTAATTCCAACTTTAGCCTTGAGATGTTCATGTCCAATGGGGCTCAGAGTATCTTACGTTCACGATATTTTGTTTCCTTTATGCTTAAATTGCCTCTTGAAGCCATTTATAATTGTTACACATGTATTTTAAATTGTTGAGCAGTGTACAATATGCACAACATATTGAACAAATATTCAATAAAATCGCCACAACAAAGTCATCACAGGTCTAAGTGACATGACTGAATTCTGAGACCAATGGAATATGGGCAGAGTGATGTAGGCTACTTCCAGGCCTGGCCTTAAAACTCCCCAGCTGAACTTCCCTGGTGGTCCAGTGGCTAAGACTCCATGTTTCCACTGCAGAGGACACAGGTTCAATCCCTGACTAGTGAAGTTCCACATGCCATCGAGGTGCAGCCAAAAAAGAAGAAAAAACTTTCTATATATCCCACTCTCTTTCCCTTCTGTGGAATTCTTGCAGGCCAAATATTGAATATGAAGGAATTACAATTATAAGGAAGCATTAAAAGATGGAAGGAACCTAGGTTTATGGATGGCCATGTCAGGAAAACCTGTCCCCTACTGACTGTATTAGACTATGATACCATGAGAGAGAGAAATATAATTGAATTTAAATAAACTTTTGAGATTTCAAAAATTATTGGTTAGAGCATCACATTCAAGGACTACAATCTCTCCCAGTTATTTTGGTAGAATAGGAGTACAGTACAGTCTGGTTCATGAAAGTTGGGGGGCAGATATTCTCCCAAAACCCAGGCATAATCAATTGGATAAAGTAAAAGGAGGAAAATAGCACATGAACACTTCTAATGACGATATGTAAGTAGGAACTATAAAAGTGCTTAGGAAAGTGTATTGCCATTCCAGGGGTGAAGAAAGAGCAACCTACCTCACAGAAGAAGAGCAAGTGAAAGAAGAGAAAAGCTGTGAGTATTGTGTTAAGACCCAGAGCAGAGTTTATATAACTAATCCACCTCAAGGTTCCTGGGGATAGAGGCAGAAGATGCTCTATGGGAACTGTTCCAGAGTTGAAGGAGAAACAGAGTTGCCTGCATCTACCACCTAAGTCAACGTCCTTGACTTCTTGCAAACGTAGTGAAATGCATGTTTGTTTGGAAGGTGAGGAGGAACTGAGCTCCACTGGAGATCAATAATTGGGGAAGACAGTTTCCCTTGTCCCTTCCCAAATTATAGCATGTGTGGGGGCTCCTACTCTGTCATTTTGTCATGTTCAGCCTATGGAAGAGAATAAGAGAGTTACCTTGAAACCAAATGTAGATCAAGTATTTTCATCATTTGACTTGTTAGCTTTGATCAAATTATTCATAAAGCTCTTTTCTTTTTGCTCTTCTGAGAATACACTTTCCTTATGTGTTGGACATTTACACCTCTACCAACTTATTGTAAAGAGAAGTAAGCTTAGATATAGATATTGAGCATCTAATGAAAAGCAAAAATGGTTACACTGTTCAACCTTGGAAAGTGCTGCACATCCTTTCCAGAATGTCCCTGCCAGTTTCAAGTAAGAGTACTTTCACCACAGGATTAAGGACCTAATAAGACTGGGCTTCCCTTGTGGCTCACATGGTAAAAGAATCTGCCTGCAGTGCGGGAGACCTGGGTTTAATCCCTGGGTTGGGAAGATCCCCTGGAGGAGGGCATGACAACCCACCAGTGTTCTTGCCTGGAGAATCCCTATAGACAGAGGAGCCTGGTGGGCTACAGTCCATGGTGTTGTAAAGAGTCAGACATAACTGAGCGACTAAGCACAATCACAGCACAAGACTAATAAATCCTAAATTGCTTTGCAGTTTCCCCCCCCTCCCTGCCTTTCAAGTGAAATAGTACTTCTTACTGCATGCATGCATGCTCAGTCTCTCAGTCATGTGTGACCCTTTGCAACCCCATGGACTGTAGCCCTCCAGGCTCCTCTGTCCATGGGATTATCCTGGCAAGAATACTGGAGTAGGTTGCCATTTCCTTCTCTTGGGAATTTTCCCTACCCAAGGATCAAACCCTTGTCTCCTGAATTTGCAGGTGGATTCTTTACCACTGTGCCACTTGGGAAGCCCTAATACTTCCTACTACTTGTTGATAATCAGGATAAAATTCCAGTACACATCAAGCACTTAACCTACAATTTATTCTTATGGTAATTTTATATGGGATTTATGGACCAGAGTCCATAGTCTGGTTATCTAATTGATTCCCTTATTTCCAATGTTTATTTTTATTCTACTGAGGGGAAAAAACACAAATGTTAACAAGAGACTCCAATCAGAAATAATTTGTCACTATTTGTATTTGATGAGGCACAAAATCACACTGGAAGTTTGACCTTGCAATGATGGGTGTTGGTGTCAACTACAAAGCATAGACTATCCATGGGCTCCTATTGTAGAGTCTACTCATCCCCTTCCCATTAATTGACTCCTGGAAATCAGTAAGCTTAAATTCCATCATTCCTATAAAAGTTTTGAACTCTAGCTTAGTTCTGGAGATTTGGTCACTATGTGGTAAAGAATCAACCTTACACAAAGAGAGGTCTGATCTTTACCCTCATCTCCTGGGAGGTGATCTCTGAGCTCTTGGAATGTCTTGGCTGATAAGAGTGTCTATGTTTACCCTGAGAACCTTGAGTCACACTAGATAGTCTGACAATGTGACTTGTGGTAGAAACTTGGGGCCTATAGTATCACCTTGACCTCTAGAGAGTTTGTAGACTAAATACTAGCCACATGTCAGGAGTCAATTGTGTTTCTGTGACTCAGTTCCAATAAAAACCCTGGCCAACAAGGCTCAGGTGTCACACAATTTTGCCAGGAAAAATTAATGCTGTTTATATCTCCACTGGAAGATAGCAACTCAAAGCTTCACACTTGGAACTTTCCTAGACTTTCCCCATGTGTCTCTCCCCTTGGCTGATTTTAATCTGTATCTTTTGACTGTAATACACTGCAACCAGGTGAGCTTCCCTGGTAGCTCAATAGTAAAGGGAAGGCAAAGGGACTATGGAATAGGTAGTGCAAGAAGGCAGTTAAAAATACCAACTGTGACCATGTGATCAGTGACAGAAACAGGGACTGTAAATGTCATGACTATTTCCTCCTTATTTTGTTATGAATAAGTTTGTGTGTGTTGTTTTTGTTTAGTCACTGAGTTATGTCCAACTCTGCGACCCCATGGACTGTAGCCCACCAGGCTCCTCTGTCCAACGGATTTCCCAGGCAAGAATACTGGAGTAGGTTGCCATTTCCTTCTCCAGGGGATCTTCCTGACCTAGGTTTGAACCCACATTTCCCACATTGCAGGCAGATTCTGGCCAGCTACAGTTCATGGAGTAGCAGAAGAGTTGAATACGACTGAGAAACCAGACAACAACTGCAACCAGGAATATAGTAGCTTTCAGTGAGTTCTTTGAGTTCTTCTATTAAATTATTCAAGCTGAGAGTGTTCTTGGCGACCCCACACATGAAATTGGTATCAGAGGGTGGTCTTGGGAGGTCCCCAAGCTTGCAGTTGGTGCCAGAATTGCCATTGGTTCTGGGTATCCCAAACTCTACAAACACCATGCCAAATGTTTCCAGAATGAAGATTCTAATCACACATATTAAACCATAAATGGGAACAATTACTGGCAAACCTTGATCAACTACAATATGACTTCCTAGGATATTGCATTTCTAAAAATTCCTTGCTCTGTCTGCCACTAACTCTTTACAGCAGAATATCCATAGTCTCACAGAAACACATCATAAAACTAGTTTTCAGACAAAATAACCACTCAAAGTTTTTTTACAATGGTTTTCACCTTGTAATTGGGGATAGATTTCTGCAAAGAACAATGGCCTCAGGATATAATTAAATTATACTTAATTGTGCAGCCAGAGACAAATGTATTGTGATAGCTGTTAGCTAATGGCATCTCATTTGCTCTCCTGTACTTTCTCTACTGAAATACTCATAAACAAAAGCCATGGAGAAGAATGTAAGTTGCAACAATACTGGAAATTAATAACTCCCATGCCCTAAGAGGAATTTCTATTAAACAAAAAGAAACCAGTTTGATAAAAGTTAACGTGTTAGTCAAGTCTAAGTCAAGAAAACAGAAACATCTCTAGGTTTTTCAAAAAGGAGACATCTGAAAAAGAGAATAGGTTACACAGTTGATGGAAAAACAGAGAAGCAAAATACAGCAGAGTGAAACTACTTAGAAGCTAGCAAGAGCAAGAAGTTCCTAGCAAGGGATCATCAGGTGAAAGCTAGAATCAAGAAAGGATCTGTAAGGTGAAAGTGGATGGAGCTGTCTGTTGAAAGCTGGAGTCTTGAAGGGGCTGGAGTCATGAAGGGGTCCACAGTCCCTGCCAGAGGCAATACCTGAAGCAGAGAGTGAGGGGGAGAGAAATACCTCAGTTTCTTATTTCCTGCTATATTTCTATCTTCAGGAGTGTATCTCTTTCACAGAACCTAACCAGAAACCACCTGACAGGGAAGTGTGGGGAAGCCAGCCTGTAAGGAAAGGTCTGCTCCCCAAAATATAGAGCAGAGCAAGAGAAGGTGAACACTAGAGCTCAAAGGAAATGGGGGGGAGGGGAAGCCTACTGGAGGCTCAGACACAAGCTAACTTGTAGGTTTAAAAACCAAAAATATAAAAGAAGAAAAAAATGTCTGCCAATTACCAGGAGCTATCTACCACAATAGGCTTCCCTGATGGCTCAGTAGGTAAAGAATCCACCTCAGATCCCTGAGTTGGGAAGATTCCCTGGAGAAGGGAATGGGTACCCCCTCTAGTATTCTTGCCTGGGAAATCCCATGGACAGAGGACCTGACAGGCTACAGTCCATGGGGTCACAAAGGGTTGGACACAACTGAGCAACTAACAGTTTCACTTTCACTTTTTCTCCACCACCCCATCTCAGAGACATGGAACAAACCCAGCCAGGAAGCAAGACAACAGCCAGTATGGCATGCTTACAAGTTGGCCAGGGCTGTTCAACCCCATAAAGTTGATCTAAAAACAAATCTTTTGAAGACTTCAAGTTCCTAGAACTGAAACTTTCAATTCAGTTCAGTCGTTCAGTCGTGTCTGACTCTTTGTGACCCCATGGACTGCCCTACACCAGGCCTCCTGGTCTATCACCAACTCCCATAGTTTATTCAAACTCAAATGCATTGAGTTGGTGATGCCATCCAACCATCTTATCCTCTGTGGTTCCATTCTCCTCTTGCCTCGAATCTTTCGCAGTATCAAGGTCTTTTCAAATGAGTCAGCTTTTCCCATCAGGTGGCCCAAGTATTGGAGTTTCAGCTTCAACATCAGTCCTTCCAATGAATATTCAGAACTGATCCCCTTTAGGATAGACTGGTTGGATCTCCTAGCAGTCCAAGGGAATCTCAAGAGTCTTCTCCAACACCACAGTTCAAAAACATCAATTCTTCAGTGCTCAGCTTTCTTTATGGCCCAACTCTCACATCCATACATAACTACCAGAAAAACCATAGCCTTGACTAGATGAACCTTTGTTGGCAAAATAATGTCTCTGCCTTTAAATGTGCTATCTAGATTGGTCATAACTTGCCTTCCAAGGAGTAAGTGTCTTCTAATTTCATGGCTGCAATCACAATCTGCAGTGATTTTGGAGCCCAAGAAAATTAAGTCTGACACTGCTTCCACTGTTTCCCCATCTATTTCCCATGAAGTAGTGGGACCAGATGCCATGATCTTCATTTTCTGAATGTTGAGCTTTAAGCCAACTTTTTCACTCTCCTCTTTCACTTTCATCAAGAGGCTCTTTAGTTCTTCACTTTCTGCCATAAGGGTGGTGTCATCTGCATATCTGAGGTTATTGATATTTCCCCAGCAATCTTGATTCCACTTGAGCTTCTTCCAGCCTAGCATTTCTCATGATGTACTCTGCATATGAGTTCAATAAGCACAGAGACAATATACAGCCTTGACATACTCCTTTTCCTATTTAGAACCAGTCTGTTGCTCCATGTCCAGTTCTAACTGTTGCTTCCTGACCTGCATACAGATTTCTCAGGAGGCAGGTCAGGTGGTCTGGTATTCCCATCTCTTTCAGAATTTTCCACCGTTTATGGTGATCCACACAGTCAAAGGCTTTGGCATAGTTAATAAAGTAGAAATAGATGTTTTTCTGGAACTCCCTTGCTTTTTCAATGATCCAGTGGATGTTGGCAATTTGAACTCTGGCTCCTCTGGCTTTTCTATAACCAGCTTGAACATCTGGAAGTTCACGGTTCACATATTGTTGAAGCCTGGTTTGGAGAATTTTGAGCATTATTTTGCTAGCATGTGAGATGAGTGCAATTGTGCAGTAGTTTGAGCGTTCTTTGGCAGTGCCTTTCTTTGGGATTGGAATGGAAATTGACCTTTTCCAGTCCTGTGGCCACTGCTGAGTTTTCCAAATTTCTGGCATATTGAGTGCAGCACTCTCACAGCATAAACTTTTAGTAACTGAAAGAGCTCAACTGGAATTCCATCACCTCCACTAGCTTTGTTCATAGTGATGCTTCCTAAGGCCCACCTGACTTCACATTCCAGGATGTCTGGCTCTAGGTGAGTGATCACACCATTGTGATTATCTGGGTCGTGAAGATCTTTTCTTGTACAGCTCTTCTGTGTATTCTTGCCACCTCTTCTTAATATCTCCTGCTTCTGTTAGGTCCATACCATTTCTGTCCTTTATCGAACCCATCTTTGCATGAAATGTTCCCTTGGTATCTCTAATTTTCTTGAAGAGATCTCTAGTCTTTCTGATTCTGTTGTTTTCCTCTATTTTTTTGCACTGATCACTGAGGAAGGTTTTCTTATCTCTCCTTGCTGTTCTTTGGAACTCTGCTTTCAAATGGGTATATCTTTCCTTTTCTCCCTTGCTTCTCACTTCTCTTCTTTTCACAGCTATTTGTAAGGCCTCCACAGACAGCCATATTTTTTTTTTCATTTCTTTTTCTTGGGGATGATCTTGATCCCTGTCCCCTGGACAATGTCACAAACCCCCATCCATAGTTCTTCAGGCACTCTGTCTATCAGATCTAACCCCTTGAATCTGTTTGTCATTTTCACTTTTTAATCACAAGGGATTTTATTTAGGTCATGCCTGTATGGTCTAGCGGTTTTCCCTACTTTCTTCAATTCAAGTCTGAATTCGGCAATAAGGAGTTTATGATCTGAGCCACAGTCAGCTCCTGGTCTTGTTTTTGCTGACTGTATAGAGTTTTTCCATCTTTGGCTGCAAAGAATATAATCAATCTGATTTCAGTGTTGATCATCTGGTGATGTCCATGTGTAGAGTCTTCTCTTGTGTTGTTGGAAGAGGGTGCTTGCTATGACCAGGGCATTCTCTTGGCAGAACTCTACTAACATTTGCCCTGCTTCATTCTGTACTCCAGGGCCAAATTTGCCTGTTACTCCAGGTATTTCTTGACTTCCTACTTCTGCATTCCAGTCCCCTATAATGAAAAGGACATCTTTTTTGGGTGTTAATTATAGAAGGTCTTGTAGGTCCTCATGGAACCGTTCAACTTCAGCTTCTTCAGCATTATTGGTCAAGGCATAGACTTGGATTACCATGATAATGAATGGTTTGCCTTGGAAACGAACAGAGATCATTCTGTCATTTTTGAGACTGCATTCAAGAACTGCATTTTGGAATCTTTTGTTGACTATGATGGCTACTCCATTTCTTCTAAGGGATTCTTGCCCATAGTAGTAGATATAATGGTCATCTGAGTTAAATTCACCCATTCCAGTCCATTTTAGTTCACTGATTCCTAAAATGTCAATGTTCACTCTTGCCACCTCCTGTTTGGCCACTTCCAATTTGCCTTGATACATGGACCTAACATTTCAGGTTCCTATGCAATACTGATCTTTACAGCATCAGACTTTGCTTCCATCACCAGTCAAATCCACAACTGGGTGTTGTTTTTGCTTTGGCTCCTTCTCTTCCTTCTTTCTGGAGTTATTTCTCCACTTTTTTCCAGTAGCATATTGGGCTCCTCCTAACCTGGGAAGTTCATCTTTCAGTGTCCTATCTTTTTTCCTTTCCATACTGTTCATGGGGTTCTCAAGGCAAGGATATTGAAGTGGTTTGCCATTCTCCTCTCCAGTGGGCCACGTTTTGTCAGAACTCTCCACACCTACCTGTCTGTCTTGGGTGGCCCTACATGGCATGGCTCATAGTTTCATTGAATTAGACAAGGCTGTGTTCCATGTGATTAGATTGGTTAATTTTCTGTGATTGTGATTTTCATTCCTTTCTACTCTGTGATGGAGAAGGATAAGAGCCTTATGGAAGCTTCCTGATGGGATAGACTGACTGAGGGGGATATCGGGTCTTGTTCTGATGGGCGGGGCCATGCTCAGTAAATCTTGAATCCAATTTTCTGTTGATGGTCGGGGCTGTATTCCCTCCCTGCTATTTACATGGGGCCAATCTATGGTGGAGCTAATGAACATAATGGTGACCTCCCTCAAAAGATCCCAAGCATGTATGTACTGCTGCAGTCCATGCCCCCAACCCTGTAGCAGGCAACCACCAACCCACACCTTTGCCCGAGACCCCTGGGCAAGTCTGGGACAGTCTCCTGTGGAATCACTGTTCCTTTCTCCTGGGTCCTGGTGCACAAGGTTCTGTTGTGCCCTCCAAGAGTCTATTTCCCAGTCCTGTGTAAGTTCTGGCAGCTCTGTGGTGGGGTTAATGGTGACCTCCTCCAAGAGGACTTATGCCATATCCACACTCAGAGCCCCTGTCCTTGCGGCAGAGCACTGCTGACACATACCTCCACAGGAGACGCTCAAACACAGTTCTTTCTCAGTCTCTGTGGAATCCCTGGGTCCTGCTGTGCGCAAGGTTTGAGCCCTCAGAGCATCTCTGGCAGGAATGGGGTTTGATTCTAAATGCGATTTCACCCCTCTTACCATATGACTCCCCGTCTATCAAATCTAGTCCCTTAAATCTATTTCTCACTTCCACTGTATAGTCATAAGGGATTTGATTTAGGTCATACCTGAATGGTCTAGTGGTTTTCCCTACTTTCTTCAATTTAAGTCTGAATTTGGCAATAAGGAGTTCATGATCTGAGCCACAGTCAGCTCCCAGTCTATTTTTTCTGACTGTATAGAGCTTCTCCATTTTTGGCTGCAAAGAATATAATCAATCTGATTTCGGTGTTGACCATCTGGTGATGTCCATGTGTGGAGTCTTCTCTTGTGTTGTTGGAAGAGGGTGTTTGCTATGACCAGTGTGTTCTCTTGGCAAAACTCTATTAGCCTTTGCTATGCTTCATTCTGTACTCCAAGGCCAAATTTGCCTATTACTCCAGGTGTTTCTTGACTTCCTACTTTTGCATTCCAGTCCCCTATAATGAAAAGGACGTCTTTTTTGGGTGTTAATTCTAAAAGATCCTGTAGGTCTTCATAGAACTGTTCAACTTCAGGTTCTTCAGCAATACTAGTTGCGGTATAGGCTTGGATTACCGTGATATTGAATGGTTTGCCTTGGAAACAAACAGAGATCATTCTGTCATTTTTGAGATTGCATCCAAGTACTGAATTTTGGACTCTTCTGTTGACCATGATGGCTACTCCATTTCTTCTAAGGGATTCTTGCCCATAGTAGTAGATATAATGGTCATCTGAGTTAAATTCACCCATTCCAGTGAAGATCTGATAAACAGAGTGCCTGATGAACTACAGACGGAGGTTCGTGACATTGTACAGGAGACAGAGATCAAGACCATCCCCATGGAAAAGAAATGCAAAAAGGCAAAATGGCTGTCTGAGGAGGCCTTGCAAATAGCTGTGAAAAGAAGAGAAGCCAAAAGCAAAGGAGAAAAGGAAAAATATTCCCATTTCAATGCAGAGTTCCAAAGAATAGCCAGGAGAAATAAGAAAGCCTTCTTCAGTGATGAATGCAAAGAAATAGAGGAAAACAACAGAATCAGAAAGACTAGAGATCTCTCCAAGAAAATTAGAGATACCAATGGAACATTTCATGCAAAGATGGGCTCAAGAAAGGACAGAAATTTTATGTACCTAACAGAAGCAGAAGATATTAAGAAGAGGTGGCAAGAATACACAGAAGGACTGTATAAAAAAGATCTTCATGACCCAGATAATCATGATGGTGTGATCACTCACATAGAGCCAGACGTCCTAGAATATGAAGTCAGGTGGGCCTTAGAAAGCATCACTATGAACAAAGCTAGTGGAGGTGATGGAATTCCAGTTGAGCTCTTTCAGTTACTAAAAGTTTATGCTGTGAGAGTGCTGCACTCAATATGCCAGAAATTTGGAAAACTCAGCAGTGGCCACAGGACTGGAAAAGGTCAGTTTTCATTCCAATCCCAAAGAAAGGCAATCCCAAAGAATGCTCAAACTACCACACACTTGCACTTATCTCTTTACATGCTAGTAAAGTAATGCTCAAAATTCTCCAAGCCAGGCTTCAGCAATACATGAGCTGTGAACTTCCAGATGTTCAAGCTGGTTTTAGAGAAGGCAGAGGAACCAGAGATCAAATTGCCAACATCTGCTGGCTCATGGAAAAAGCAAGAGAGTTCCAGAAAAACATCCATTTCTGCTTTATTAACTATGCCAAAGCCTTTGACTGTGTGGATCACCATAAACTGTTGAAACTTCTGAAAGAGATGGGAATACCAGACCACCTGACCTGCCTCTTGAGAAACCTGTATGCAGGTCAGGAAGCAACAGTTAGATCTGGACATGGAACAACAGACTGGTTCCAAATAGGAAAAAGAATATGTCAAGGTTGTATATTGTCACCCTGCTTGTTTAACTTATATGCAGAGTACATCATGAGAAACACTGGGCTGGAGGAAGCACAAGCTGGAATCAGGATTGCCGGGAGAAATATCAATAACCTCAGATATGCAGATAACACCACCCTTATGGCAGAAAGTGAAGAACTAAAGAGCCTCTTGATGAAAGTGAAAGAGGAGAGTGAAAAAGTTGGCTTAAAGCTCAACATTCAGAAAACGAAGATCATGGCATGTGGTCCCATCACTTCATGGAAAATAGATAGGGAAACAGTGGAAGCAGTGTCAGACTTAATTTTCTTGGGCTTCAAAATCACTGCAGATGGTGAATGCAGCCATGAAATTAAAAGATGCTTACTCCTTGGAAGGAAAGTTATGACCAACCTAGATACCATATTAAAAAGCAGAGACATTACTTTGCCAACAAAGTTTCGTCTAGTCAAGGCTATCGTTTTTCCAGTGGTCATGTATGGATGTAAGAGTTGGACTGTGAAGAAAGCTGAGTGCCAAGAATTGATGCTTTTGAACTGTGGTGTTGGAGAAGACTCTTGAGAGTCTCTTGGACTGCAAGGAGATCCAACCAGTCCATCCTAAAGGAGATCAGTCCTGGTTGTTCATTGGAAGGATTGATGCTGAAGCTGAAGCTCCAATACTTTGGCCACCTCATACAAAGAGTTGACTCTTTGGAAAAGACCCTGATACCAGGAGGGATTGGGGGCGGGAGGAGAAGGGGATGACCGAAGATGAGATGGCTGGATGGCATCACCAACTCGATGGACATGAGTTTAAGTAAACTCCGGGATTTGGTGATGGACAGGGAGGCCTGGCATGCTGCGATTCATGTGGTCACAAAGAGTCAGACACAACTGAGTGACTGAACTGAACTGACTGACCATCTTAATGGGGTTTCTCTGCTCCTGACCTTGGACATGTGGTATCTCCTCTCGGCCACTTGCTGCTCCAGTGCCATGCAGCTGCCCTTCACCACTCCAGAGCCGTGCATAGCAGTGCTCAAATCCCAAGATGGTGGTAAACTGTTTGCTGAAATCTTAAACTGGAAGAGATGAAGAAGGGCTCTGTATGCTAGAATCTCTGAGATTTTAGGCAATATTTTAGTGAAATAAATAGCTAAATAAATTCATACTTAACGTAGAAAAGAACCACAGAAGTCTAGAATGCTTTTGCTTATTGGGAATTAATTAGTCTCCGTAATGTAAATTCACGTGTGTGTGTGTGTGCTCTGTCATGTCCAACTATTTGTGACCCTCATGAATTGTAGCCTGCCAGGCTTCTCCTTCCATGGAATTCTCCAGGCAAGCATATTGGAGTGGGTTTCTGTTTCCCACTATAGGGTATCTTCCCGACCCAGGGATCAAACCCAGGTCTCTTGCATCTCCTGCGTTGGCAGGCAGATTATTTACCACTGAGTTATCTAGACAAATTCACAGGAGCAGGAGAAAATTCCTTCTTGATTAGCAGAGGCACAATGGATTAATGGTTGTTGGACTCCAGATGTTTGGTTAGGAGCTATATACATCAATTGTCATTCAGCTAAATATCACAAAGGGGAATGATCTTAGCACTCGATTGGACAATGAGGGAGGATAAGGAGAATCTACACTGAGCCTGAATTGAACATTATGATTTCATGATAAGTGAAAAAAGTGATTCCTGACAAAAAATTTTGAGAATATCAGAAAACAGGAAAATTAACTTCAAGGTGCAGGAGATGACCATACTTCCTTAAACCTATGCTACACATTACAAAGACAGCTTATGGAAAGAAAGCATTGGCTGTTCCCAAAGAAAATTTTTTTTAAAAAAAATCATGTAGATTGTAACAAGGAGAACAAAAAGTGAGATGATGGGAACAGTGGCTGAAATGACAAAGGACTAGATAAGACAGGCTTAGATGAAAAGGGAAGTAGCTGAGAGGGAAAAAGGTACAAAGAGTTGTGTCTTTAGAAAAATGCCATGATAAAAATTTTAATTCACAGTGCAGTCAGGAAAGAAAAGGTTTAGCCCTGCAGAAAAGCAAATCAGTGATGAAGAACACCGATTTTGAGACAGATCTGAGACCAGGAACCCTTTGTTGCAGTGCTGCAATGCTTGCACCTGGACATACCTCTCCTCCAGCAACAAAACACAAAGAAACTATATGGGACTAAAAAGAAAAATGTGTGCATGCACAGTTGGGGCAAATGTTGGACCAAAAGCTACAGAGACAAAAAGACCATCTGTCACTTCTGAGGAGCCAGGAGCAAACACAAGGTGTTGGGAACAAAAGCAGGTACTGAGTATGTCCCCACCCCTGCATTCAATACCACAAAGGGGTGAGCTAAACACCTAAGTGACCCTTCCAGCTGGACCCCTGGACAAACCCCTACCCTTACCCCAGATAAGAAAGTACCCTCCCCCTCCATCTTGGGGAGCAGGCAAGTGAGCTTGTTACTTGTTTTAGCTCCCTTCTGTAACCAGTGG
Source organism: Cervus elaphus (assembly GCF_910594005.1). Classification (NCBI taxonomy): domain Eukaryota; kingdom Metazoa; phylum Chordata; class Mammalia; order Artiodactyla; family Cervidae; genus Cervus; species Cervus elaphus. The sequence goes on along the minus strand of NC_057848.1, from coordinate 132,610,647 downwards.
CGCAAGAGCCCTGATAAAGCCCTGACTGAATTTCTTGTCTAGCCTCTAGTCAATTTCTATTCATTGGGGAAGGCCAAGAAGCCTGGTCAGTACCAGTTTGAAAAGGATTCATTGAAGACAAGGGACAAAATAGGCAGAAGATGATACCAAAGAAAGAGAAGACGGTCGAGAACAAGAAGACAAGAGCATGGAGACTTAGTTTCCTGAAGAAAATCAGTATTCCTGAAGAAGAAACAAAGGAAATAATGCAGTAATTGGTGGTAAAACAGAAGAAAATGGTTTTAAATTGTTGAGTACAAAGTATGATTAATGAATAGACACTCATATCTGACATACTCTGGTGCAAGTTTTGAATTTGGAGCAAAGAAGAAAAACGTGCCTGGGCAGACAAAACAGGTTACCTAGAAAAGAATAAGAATCTAACCAGTCTCGCATTTTCACCGCACCATTAAATTCCAGAAAGCAAGTAACAGTATCCATGCAACTTCTTGTGGAAAGAATCTGGGAGTCAAAAATGCTATTTCATATGAATTTGCTAGTGTAATAAATGCTGTAGATCTCTCACTTTGAGACAGAAATATTCATTCTATCAACTGCTGGGAGTGCTGACTACTGAGACCTCATAGTTGCATCTCTCTCTAGGAATTGTCTTCAGCATGTGGAAATCCAAGATGACACTCCTCCAGAGGGCAGACTGCCCACACAACTGGTCCACGCAGAGGTACAAAGGGCTGGCCTCTTGTTCCCAAATGTGAGGGAAACTGTGAAGGACCAACCCATTTCCAGAACTTTCCATGGGATTGGCAGAAGTCTTTGTTGCAACTGCCTGACAGTTCATCTGCCCCTGTCCACCCTACTTCCCTCACTGCCCTACTAGTGTTATTCTTGAGATCATTCACCAATCAACCTCTGGTATATAGATCTCTGTCTTTGAGTCAGTTTCCAGGGAACCTGCCCTAAGACAATATTAATTTAACAAAAGGGAAAGACTTATTCCAGTACTAATGAAAGAATGAAAAGAAATTTAAAAAAAAAAGAAAAGTAGTGGTATAATACTCTGAATTTAAACACTGCACTGTTAATCATACAGTTGTGGTTGGAAACAGGCTTACAAAAGAGAATGAAACATAAAAAATACTTTTTGAAAGAGATGAGATAGAAATTACATATGTATTTAGTGATGATTGGCTCTGTAATTCCAGATTATCTGTTCTTAAACTGGGAGTTATGGAAGGAAGGGCTAGGGAAAGAAAAAGGTTCTACATTTCTTATTTTACATGGGCAGCAGTTGAAGTTGAAGAAGTCAAAGGATGCTACATATTGCCTGAATTGAATAAGTAGGTAACTACAAGATAACTTAAATATGATTCTGACATACTTAGAAGCACAAAAGTTTGGAAAAAATTAAAATATCCACTTTTGTTGAAGATGATGAAACCTATTTATTATCACATACTGTCAGGAGAGGTACAAATTGATAAAGCCTTTCTGCAGATATATCTATCACTTCCAGTTATGTGGCAATCTTTCAATGTAAATGCTTACTGTGGAGTGTAAAGATTCATGGAAAGTTTATTGAATCATTTTTTTTACTGAGTGAAAAATTGGAAATAACCTAAAACTTATCAGAAGGAAAGTTATGAATTAAGCTATTATTTATCCAATGGGATATTGTGAATCTATTAAAAAAGAACCAACTCCATTTAAAGACTCTACTTTAGATTGATCTCTACAATATCAGTGAATTTTTTTAAAAAAATGTTATAATACAATATATATTATACAAATGCTTTTATGTATAAATCCCATATAAGAAACTATATATTTGACATGTCCATATATGCACCTAAAAGCATGGAAAGGAACTGGAAGGATAATCGCTGAACTGATAAAATTTCCCTTAGGGAAAAGAATGAAACTGACAGGCTTTGTGAGACTGAGTAGGGCAATTTGCTTTACCTACATTGTTGGAATTTGTCACAGTGGTAATGTATTCATGCATTACTTATATATTCCAAAATGTATAAAAAGAACATTTTTATTCATAATCAGGAGAGGTTTGATTATTCAATAGCCTATGTTATTAATATCAACTGATATTTTGAACTAATGTATAGATCTTTTCATCACAAAGTATATCAAAATAAATTCTTGATGAATTAAAGAGTTAAATAAAATGGAACCACGAAAAAATAAAATTTTAAAACAAATTAAAAAATATCTATCTATATATATATAAGAAAAGAGTAGAATTTAATACAGAAAAGAAGCCAAAAATAGCCTTCAAAATAAATGATGAATTTAAGAAAAAAAATTTGGTTTTCACAATTTTCTATTAATAAAAAGAACATAATATCCATTGTAATTGCATGACAACTGTGACTCTGGGGCTTTTGATATCCAAAATAAACAATCAAAAACAGAACAACAACAGCAATAACTAAAACAACAAAGCAGTGGAATTAGAATTCCCATTCTTCGTAAGTTAAAAAAGCTAACACGGCTTCAGAGAAAGTGAAATATTTACTCTAAAATATATTACTGAGATGGGAGACACTGGATGATGTTGACAAGAACATGTCTCTCATATTAAGGAGTAGACTTCTCAACATTACTCACTGAAACCTGAAGACATGACACCAAGACACAAGTCAGTGTAAAAAGCTTCATTGTGGAGGACAAGACAGTTCAGTACAATTATGTAGCTTTAAAGGTCTAACTTGAACCAGGCATAAGTTTTAAACTGTCTAACAGAGTAGTTTGCCTGAACATCATTTCAACAATCCTCCACAAAAACCAATTCCTTCAACTGGGCTTTTGGTAAAAATTGTGAAATGGGCTCTTTGTATTACACTGTATTTGGGAATGTAAACCATACAGATGAATATCATGTGAGTAGCAGCAATTATCAGGGAAAAAAAATGTAGTTCAAAGTAGGGGGAGGTCACTTTCTATTGGAATAACAAGGGTTATAGCTAGAGCATATCAAATTAGGCTTTAAAGGATTAGGAATGTTTTTAGAGGTTGAAGTTTAGAGGTGGGTGGGAGTAAGTGATACAAGCCTATGAGTGGGATAGCTGTGATGAAAAGTACACTAGACTTGAAGTTAAGAAATCTGGGTGAGTACTGATAATCTATGATAGGCATGAATGAAACAGCTGAGCTGAGACAGTAGAAGGGAAGTTTGATGGAACACTAAAGTAGATGTGCTGAATTGAAGCAGAGGACAATATGAGTTGAGAGTGGGTTGATTTGGACCATGAAGTGATAGCAGTCAATACATTATTTTCTACCATGCTTCCAGATCCCATACAAGGTTCTAGGGAAATGAGCAAGAATAGCATATTCTTTGTAAATATGCTGTAAAGAAGCTTCTAAACTATTTATTCAACTCACTAATTTCAAAGAAGAATCTAAGGTCCACATCTACAGAAGTAAAGCAAATCACTCAAGTTGACAATGTTGCAGGCAGAGCGAGAATTAGAATCCAGCAGTCTGATTTTCTTCATTCATAGGTTATCGATAAGCCTTTTATATTGAGGATTTCCCTCCTGTAACGTTTCTTTTATGAAGCCAGAACCATGCTGCAAAGATGCTAGATTATTGGAAGATGAGGGAGATCCTAGATGTCCTTGATCCAGCTAAGCTCCAAGCAGAAATCATCATAATGTATGGCCATTAAGTTTTAAGGTTGTTTGTTACACAGCAAAGTTCTCTGTAACAGTGGAAAGATGTGACTAGTATATTTTCTAGATTTCTTTTCTAGCAATAATCTGTTCTACCTCATTCCTATCTTCTTTACTCCCAGCAAGCTTCTCCCCTAAGAGGCCCTGTCCCATTACTACTTGCTCTCCCTACTTTGCAACCCCACTATTTCAACTGCATCTTATCTATCCCCTTCTCACCCAGGTTACACATTTTGTAAAAATGGAAACAAGACAAGTAGATGCCATTTCTCACTAATAAAAGCACAGCATGAAGAAGATTGGCCTTGCTCCATCTCATTACCACAATTATTAGCTAGCACACAGGTGAATAATTACCAGATGTTGGATATTTCCTCAGATTTGTCCTCTTTCAGAATGTAGGGAAAGGATGTCTGGCCATGGGTCACTGATGGTCTTTGGCAAGTGACCCTTCTGATTTTTTCTCCTCTGTATCCCTCCTTCCCCCTCTGTCTTCATCTGTGGTCATCTGTAAGGATGGACCCCTGATCACACCAAATGCTACAGGCAGACCTAGTGCTTACATGGCCTATGTAGCTGTCATTGGTTTTCTCAGGTGTCTCAGTGGTAAAGAATCCACCTGCCAATGTAGGAGACACAAGAGATGTGGGTTCTATCCCTGGGTTGGGAAGATCCCCTGGAGTAGGAAATGGCAACCCACTCCAGTGTTCTTGCCTGGAAAATTCCATGGACAGAGGAGCCTGGTGGGCTACAAGAATTTCTCAGAAGTTCCCATGGGGTCACATCATGGGTTGATTTGGGGGGAAAGAGGGAAGGATAGGCAGGAGTGTTCACATGTTCTTTTACTTCCTATGTTAGAGTGTTCCTCCAAAAATAAAATGTCTGATAACCAAAACCCTAAAGTTCACTTCCCCAAATCTCTCAAAGAACTAAACAAAACCAAAGCTTTTGACAGAAAACAGTCTCCTAGGGAGTCACACAGTAACATGGGTCCTGGGGCAGCCCAAATCAAACAAGCAAAGGGATGTTGTTTCACAGAGGTCAGTTCGTAACTGTTCTCCTACCCCTGAGATGATTTTGTATCTTAATTTTCATTTTCTTTTTTGTGGAAATTAATTTTTATTTATTTATTTTTGGTTGTGTTGGATCTTTGTTGCTGCACATGGGTTTCTCTAGTTGCAGAGAGCAGGGGTTACCGTTCCTTGTGGTGTGTGGGCTTCTCATTGCAGTGGCTTCTCTTGTTGTAGAGCACGGGCTCTAGGTGCTCTGTGGCATGTAGAATCTTCCCAGACCAGGGATCAAACTCGTGTTCCCTGCATTGGCAGGCAGATTCTTATCTACTATACCACCAGGGAAGTCCTTAATTTTCATTTTCTGAGAAAATGGTCCTGAAAGCTACCAATAATAATATCATCTCACACATGGGGGAGGGAAAGATTGGGAGACTGGAATTAGCAGATACAAACTACTATATAGAGAATGGATAAGCAAGGCCCTACTGTATAGCACAGAGAACAATATTAAATAGTGGTAGAAGATGGGATTTATCTCTCTATCTACACAATTGAATAATTAACTCAACCTTTAAGAAGAATGAAATAATGCCATTTGCAGCAACATAGATAGAACTAGAGATTATCATACTCAGTGAAGTAAGTCAGAAAGAGAAAGGCAAATGCATATGATATCACTTATATGTGAAATCTAAAATATTACACAAAATGAACTTATTTACAAAATAGAAACAGATTCATGGGTATAGAGAATAGACTTGAGGTTGCCAAGGGAGGAGAGAGCAGTGGGAGAAGGTTGGATAGAGAATTGGGGGTTAGCAGATGCAAACTATTATATATAGAAAAGTTAAACAACAAAGTCCTATTGTGTAGCACAGGGAATTTGATATCCTTTGATAAACCATAATGGAAAAGAATATGAAAAAGACTGTATATATGTATAACTGAATCACTTTGCTGTACAGCAGAAATTTACACAAAACTGTAAATCAACTCTGCTTCAATAAAAATATTACATCATACACAATATTAACTTGAAAACAGCATCAATATCTCTGGTTACACATAAGTAGCCGAACAAAGTTTAGATGTTCAACAGAAAACTTCAGTGTGCATGATTGTGCAGTGTGTTTGACTGTTCTTGTTTGTTTCTAGGGAATTTAAAACATTTCCAAGAAGTTCTCTGAAAATGTGGAACTGAATGTGAAAATCATCTGGTATCTTGAGTTAACTTTATAAAGAAATCAAAATAGCCTGGAGTTAGGAACAAATTAGTTACATCCAGTCAGCAACAAAATTTCATTTGTTGTCAATAGTGTGTGTTAGTCGCTCAGTCATGTCCATCTCTTTGTGACCCCATGGGCTGTAGCCCACCAGGCTCCTCAGTCCATGAAATTCTCCAGGCAAGAATACTGGAGTGGGTTGCCATTTCCTTCTCCAGGGGATCTTCCTGATCCAGGGATCAAACCCTGATTTCTCTCATTGTAGGCAGATTCTTTACCTTTTGAGCCACCAGGGGAGCCCAACAATACCCTGTAACTGGCATGCTGGCTTCCTCATCACTTCTGCACTTCATATAAAAACTGATGTGTTGAAATGAGATTTCGCCTTGGGTGATTTTGGTGGTTGTTCATATAATTTATCATACAAATTAGGGAAATTGCAAGAGTAAAACCAGTTTCCACCAGTTTCCATAATTACTCCTTGACAACAGGTGAAAACATGATTGTCTTGGGCAAGCTTGGTCTTGCCCTGGGCAAGACCTGATTTAAGCACAGTCTCCCTAAACTTGGGGAATATAAGAAAGATCTCTGCATTAAAACATATCCCCCATAACTTCCTGTTATACTCTTTACTACAGGGGTGTCATTACAGGGAATCTTTTTACCATGCAGTACCTTCAAGGAGAACAGCTCTTGTTTTTTACCAGTCACTCCTTAATGTAATAGGAATATGAATTTCTTCCCTTTTAACAGTTTGACAAAAATCAAAGCACTGAATAAAGAAGAATTGTTTAAAGGGAAGGTAAAGAGGTAGAACAGCATCAGTTCAGTTCAGTTCAGTTCAGTTGCTCAGTCAAGTCCAACTCTTTGCGACCCCATGGACTGCAGCACAGCAGGCCTCCCTGTCCATCACCAACTCCCAGAGCTTACTCAAACGCATGTCCATTGAGTTGGTGATGCCATCTAACCACCTCATCCTCTGTCATCCCCTTTTCCTCCCACCTTCAATGTTTCCCAGCATCAGGGTCTTTTCCAAGGAGTCAGTTCTTCCCATCAGGTGGCCAAAGTATTGGAGCTTCAGATTCACCATCAGGCCTTCCAATGAATATTGAGGACTGATTTCCTTTAGGATTGACTGGTTGGATCTCCTTTCAGTCCAAAGGACTCTCAGTAGTCTTCTCTAACACCACAGTTCAAAAGAATCAATTCTTCAGCACTCAGCTTTCTTTATAGAAAGAAAATTCTCACATCCATACATAACTACTGGGAAAACCATAGCTTTGACTAGATGGACCTTTGTTGACTAGATGGACCTTTGTTGGCAAAGTAATGTCTCTGCTTTTTAATATGCTATCTAGGTTGTTCATAGCTTTTCTTCTAGGTCAGCAGTGGCCTTCTACAGGGTCAGGGGCTCTGGGTACAGAAGACCTGGGCATGACATAAGCCTGCTTGGAGAAGGTTGCCATTAACCCCACCATAGAACTGCCAGAACTTACACAGGACTGGGGAAATAGACTCTTGGAAGGCACAAACAAAACCTTGTGCACACCAGGACCCAGGAGGAAGGAGCAGTGACCCCACAAGAGACTGACCCAGACTTCCTGTGAGTGTCCAGGAGTCTCCGGTAGAGGTGTGGGTTGGCAGTGGCTTGCTGCAGGGTCGGGGGCACTGAGTGTGGCAGTGCATGCATAGGACATTTTGAAGGAGGTCAACATTATCCTCATTCCCTCCACCATAGTCTGGCCTCAGGCCAAACAACAGGGAGGGAACACAACCTTGCTCATCAACAAAAAATTGGATTAAAGATTTACTGAGCATGGCCCCACCCATCAGAAAAAGACCCGATATCCCGACAGTCAGTCTCTCCCATCAGGAAGCTTCTATAAGCCTCTTAACCTTCTCCATCAGAGGGAAGACAAAATGAAAACCACAGTCACAGAAAACTAACCAAACTGATCACAAGGACCACAGCCTTGTCCAACTCAATGAAACTATGAGCCATGCCATGTAGGGCCACCCAAGACAGACAGGTCATTGTGGAGAGTTCTGACAAAACATGGCCCACTGGAGAGGGGAATGGCAAACCATTCAATATTATTGCCTTGGGAACCCCATGAACAGTATAGAGAGGGAAAAAAAAAATAGGACACTGAAAGATGAACTCCCCAGGTCAGGAGGAGCCCAATATGCTACTGGAGAAGAGTGGAGAAATAACTCCAGGAAGAATGAAGAGATGGAGCCAAAGCAAAAACAACACCCAGTTGTGGATTTGACTGGTGATGGAAGCAAGATCTGATGCTGAAAGAGCAATATTGCATAGGAACCTGGAATGTTAGGTCCATGTATCAAGGCAAATTGGAAGTGGTCAAACAGGAGATGGCAAGAGTGAACATTAACATTTTAGGAATCAGTGAACTAAAATGGACTGGAATGGGTGAATTTAACTCAGATGACCATTATATCTACTACTATGGGCAAGAATCCCTTAGAAGAAATGGAGTAGCCATCATAGTCAACAAAAGATTCCAAAATGCAGTTCTTGAATGCAGTCTCAAAAATGACAGAATGATCTCTGTTCTTTTCCAAGGCAAACCGTTCAATATCATGGTAATCCAAGTCTATGCCCTAACCAATAAAGCTGAAGAAGCTGAAGTTGAGCGGTTCCATGAAGACCTACAAGATCTTCTATAACTAACACCCAAAAAAAGATGTCCTTTTCATTATAGGGGACTGGAATGCAATTGTAAGAAGTCAAGAGATACCTAGAATAATGGGCAAATTTGGCCTTGGAGTACAAAACAAAGCAAGTAAAGGGTAACAGAGTTTTGCCAAGAGAATGCACTGGTCATAGCAAGCACCCTCTTCCAACAACACAAGAGACGACTCTACACATGTATATCACCAGATGGTCAATACAGAAATCAGATTGATTCTATTCTTTGCTGAACAGCATCACTAGACTCTATTTTAGGAGGATTGGATTTGATCTTGCTGGGAAACCACAATAAAGTTCAGTTTCTGACTCCGATTAGAGAACCTAAAAGGGGATATAAGAAGTATAGTGAGTAAACTTCACTTTGGGTACAAACTTTTCTCAAGCTATCCTGGGCAATCTTCCTTATATTATATTTTACCCACCCCATATTCAGTGCTGACACAGACAAGAGTGTTGAAATGCAAAACCTAGGGAAAAAGCAACTGAGATTTATTGCATTCAGTATCTTACTTGCACTTGATAAAGCACAAATGTGAAAAAGTAATAAAAATAGAAATAAATTAATATAGTCAGCAGTGAAAATCTAGTGAATTAACCTGCTATGATACCAATTTCTTAAAGAGGTCCTCTAAAGTGGTATATATACATTTTTTGAGTTAACACTGCTGCTTGTTTCTGAGAAGGTATAATGGGTGAGTAGGAAGTAGGGAGAAGGAGAAGAGGGGTCCTGAAGCTTACTGTCGAAACTACATATAGAATCAAACTCCATTACCGCACCTATGCCAACAGGAGTGACGGAAACTCATACAGATGGGTTAATAATTCAACAAATTGGATCATAAGGGGTACTTTAATAGATATTTACATATAAGTGAAGGTCTGGGATCCATATTCAGTTTCCACCCTCTTCCCCTTGGAAACTGGTACAGCATGATTTGAATTGGCTTTTAGTTCATTTTGTTAAATTAACTTTTTATTTTGAAATACTTTTAGAGTTACAGAAAAATTGTGAAGAGAATATGAAGAATTCCTAAATACCCCACACCGTGTTTCCTCTTTTATTAACATCTTATATTACTATGGTACATGTATCACAGTTAATTAATTAATATTGATACAGTATTCACTAAAAATATTCAGATTTTCTTGTTTTTTACCCAATGTCCCTTAGGATCTGTTCCGGGATCCTATCCAGGACACCGTATGACATGTCATCATGCTTCCTTAGACTCCTCTTGGCTATAGAAATTTCTAAAACTTTCCCTGCTGTTTTTTTTTTTTTTAACTTTCCTTGTTTTTGATGATTTTGACAGTTTTGTGGAGTAGTGGTCAGGTATTTTATAGATTATCACTCACTTGGGATTTGTCTGATGTTTTTCCTGATTATTGAGCTAGGCTTATGGGTTTAGGGGAGAAAGATCACAGAGGTGAAGTGCCATTCTCAGCACATCATATCAAGGTTGCATACCATCACCATAACTGATCACTGTTGATGTTAACCTTGATCATCTCACTGATACAGTTTGTCACATTTCTACAGTGAAAGCTACTCTTGTTTTTTTCCTCTTCCTTTCCACACTGTACTCTTTGGAAGCTATTCATTAGGTGTATCTGTACTCAAAAAATGAAGAATTATGTTCCACCTCCTTGAGTTAAAGTAGCTGCATAAATTATTTCGAATTCTACACAGAAGATTTGCCTATACTCTCTCATTTATTTGTCTATTCATTCAATCATTCATATCCCCAAAGGACTCATGGATATTTATTTTATACTTTGGGTTATAATGCAAATTTAAATTGTTCCAGCTTTTGCCATTGGAAACTCTTTCAGCTGATTTATGTGTCCCTTTGACCTACCCCATCATTGTGGTTACATTTGTTTGAGCACTTCATTACTCTCTGGCACTACAAGATGCTCCAGGTACATCTTTTGTATTTCCTGCCCCAGTTCTGTGCATGCATGCTAAATTGCTTCAGTTGTGTCTGACTCTGTGTGACCCCATGGACTGTAGCCCACCAGGCTCCTCTAGCCATGGTATTCTCCAGGCAAAAATACTGGAGTGGATTGCTGTGCCCTCCTCCAGGGGATCTTCCTGACCCAGGGATGGAACCTGAGTCCTAGAATCAGTCATTTTCCCAAGGAGCCCTTGTTCCTTTTATTGGAAAATGATATTAGAAACCAAAATCTGAATTTCTAAAATTTTTTTATGAAGGAACTTTTAAGGGAGTTTTTTCAGTTGATGTGTTACTAGCAGCATTTACATTGCTTAAGTGTTTTTATATTTCTTAGAAATATAGCTGTAGTATGCATGATGAAGCTGGAAAATAATTCTTCTCATGCTAAGGAGTGAAAAATTATTGAAGATTTTTAAGAAAAGGTTTAATTTCATTTTAATACATCCAAACAAGAATTTGAGAAGTTGAATAAGGACAGAAGGTAAGAGGAGGGGAAAGAAGATGTCTAGGAAATGGCTTGCAGATGTTTTATTGATTGACTGACTGACTGATTTTATTTATGTGTTGTTGGCCTGTGCAATATTTGAATAAAAGGAAGCACACTTCATTTGAAGGTGAATCCTGAGTCTACCATAAGATGAGAAAGTGATGCTTCTCTTCCTAAATTTTAGTGTTTCAAAGGCAACACCAGGAATTTTATGTTAGACCTAAGAGTACCAAATTGGATAGAAAAGTGCTAGGAGACATTTTTTTTTTATTGGAAAGACATTCATTTATCTTCATCAAACATGTGAACCGGGAATTTATGAGCCCTCTTTAGCCTTTTACTGATTATATAACCAAGGACAAGTTGTTTGGTCTCTCTAGACCCATTTTGTCATCTGCAGACATATAGGAACAATAATACTCACGTCTGTGAGGATTAAAAAGTAAAATGCACAAAAACTTAGCAAATACTTCAGTTCAGTTCAGACATGTAGGAACAATAATACTCACCTCTGTGAGGATTAAAAAGTAAAATGCACAAAAACTTAGCAAATACTTAGCATAAAATAAATGCTAATAGATGCATGTTACCTTTCAGTGAATTAAGGGAGGCTTTTTGGTCCCACTGACCTCCAGGTATGCCAGAGCATCAGAGAAAGTACTGTTGATCTGGAGCACCATAGCAGAAGATTTCAGGATAAGTGAGATGAACCCCAACACCTCAATTTTTGCATTAATGAAGCCTCTTTTAAGTGGGAGGAGTGGAAGGCTAAGGGGAGCACAACTTAGAAAAAAAAAGTTCATTTCACAGTGCAGTCAAAACATTTCCCAAACAATCAAGAATCTGACATGAAATTCTAGGCATTAATTCAGTGCCCTTTTGTCCTTCCCCTTCAGAGGTAGACCAGATCCCCAAGGTTAGTTTCTTGCTTTCACTTGTCTAATATAATATCCCTAGAGACACATTTTCACATTCTGGAAGCAGACCCATGACTATACTGCAGTGGGGTGGGGGAAGGAGGAGAAGGCAAGAGGGAGATTCTTTGTCACTAACTGCCTGATTGATTGCAAACGATCCTGATATACTGCTATTAGGGTTCCAGGGTGTGTTCATTAAGAAAATGATTATGTTCTTTATGACCAAGGTAATTTTACTCTCAGTTTTACAATAGGCATTTGCAAAATTCCATCTCCCCCAACTTTGAAACCACCTTAGCTGCAAAGTCTTACTGTGTTAAGAACCGCAAGAGTGCTAAAGAAAAAAGGTCTTTAATATTTAATAATAGGCAGGCTGGAGCTTTTAAGCACACACTGTCATCATGTCTAAACGCAGACACTATAACCCAGAAGACCAAATAACACGTGGCTGCTAGTCTCTCCCTTTTCTTTATAAAATATTTCTGTAAAAGTGTCACCGACCATAAGGCTTAAGATACTGCCCTTATGTATCTTAAGGGATACATAAGTGAGGTGGAGTGGAAGGAGCATGGTCTGCAAGTGGTAGAGTTAATCTCTATTCTCACAATACTCTAATCTTGCAATTTGGGCAAATTACCTTTCTTGATATAGTTTTCTAATTTTGAAATGCTATAATCAGAACTCAAATTCCAAATGAACAGCTGTCAACTCCCAATCCAATCCTCTTTTCAATATACCACCTTGCCACTATTTCATAGCCATTTCAATTTTTTTTGCTCCTTCAACCAAAACACTTCATTTTTCCCTCTATTCTAGCTCTAATCAGTCACACACAGTAGCATAGTTCTTAATACATGACAAAGATAGCTGTTGTTTGCCTTGATAGTTCTATCATTTTGCATAGTACTCAGTATACAGTAAGTGTTCGATTATTGCTGATTGAATTGATGATGACCCTTGCACTTTCAACTATTTTCTGAAATTTTTAATTGTGTCCTTACTCCCACTAAGGATGTATTAATAGTATGCACTGTGGCTCTCTATACATACTTGCTATACTTGATTCTCTCTCTGTCACCAAACTTCAGCCACTGGGCAGTATGCTGCTTGAGTAATCCTTTCTTCAGGTCACAATGGGAATCTGGGGAGGACTTTTAGTCATGTGCATAAGAGTAGCAATTATAGTGAAAATACTCACTGGATTGGCGCACCCCGCCAGAAAATTTGCTAAGACCTCAAGCTGTCCTCTACCTAATTCCCCTCCATCTCCCTTGGCTGAATCAGTATCAGTGCATGACTTCCTATCAGACTTTACAATTTCCCTATTCCATCTGTTTCTGCCACATTTTTCTAACTTTATGGGGCTTTAATCATCAGGTGTTGCATTAGGGATTTCTTTCTTTCTTTTTTTTTGGCTGTGCCATGTGGGATCTTAGTTCCCCAATCAGGGATCAAATCCATGCCCTCTGCAGTGGAAGCACAGTCTTAACCACTAGACTACCAGGGAAGTCCCCTCTGAAAGTTTGCTGCTATGAGCCGTGAATAATGCCAGAATTCATGGCCTCTGGAGAAGAGGAATTTGATCCGGGGCCAGTGGCAAGGCTTGATTGCTCAGAGTTTTTGTGTAATAAAGTTTTATTAAAGTATAAAAGAGACAGAGAAAGCTTCTGACATAGACATCAGAAGGGGGCAGAAAGAGTGCCCCTTGCTAGTTTTTAGCAAGAAGTTATATACCTATTAACAGGCTGCTAACTAGAGAAAGGAAATGCCTCAAAACTCAGAGAGTGGCTCCAGGCCCCGCACCCACAACATGCATTTTGAGATAGCATTGATACAAGGTGAGTCATCCCGGGTCATGAAACAATTGACATGAATCTTGAAGAAAGGCAGATTTCAGAGCAAATACATAGTTTCATTAGCATAGTTTAAGAGAACAGTTCCATGAGTAAAACGTACTGGTTTGTTGAGCCATTATCCGTTCTGAGTCTTAGGTGGAACTGACTTGAAGAAAGACAGAGTCTTCAAGGAGATCCAACCAGTTCATCCTAAAGGAGATCAGTCCTGGATGTTCATTGGAAGGACTGGTGCTGAAGCTGAAACTCCAATACTTTGGCCACCTCATGCGAAGAGTTGACTCATTGGAAAAGACCCTGATGCTGGGAGGGATTGGGGGCAGGAGGAGAAGGGGACGACAGAGGATGAGATGGCTGGATGGCATCACCAACTTGATGGTTGAGTAAACTCCGGGAGTTGGTGATGGACAATGCTGTGATTCATGGGGTCGCAGAGTCGGACACGACTGAGCGACTGAACTGAACTGAACTGAAGGTAAATACATAGCTCATTAACATAGCTTAAGAAAAACATTTCCATAAGAAAAATGTAATGGTTAGCTCTAGGTTTGAGAAAAAATAAGTTCAGGTGGAACCAGGAGTCGTCGTGGCAACAGAGAATTTTAAAAGAAACCTCCTTTTAATTTTGTATGGTGGTGGTGGTGGTTTAGTTGCTGAGTTGTGTCTGACTCTTGTGACCCCATGGACTGTAATTTTGTATAGAGATGGAAAAATAGCATCTGACACTTGTGGTTTGTTTCTTCCTGCTGCTTAAGAGAGAGAGAGAAAAAAAAATTTCTGACACTTGCAGCCTATTTCCTCCACTTGGGGACCCCTAGCCTTCCTGCCTGTTACCCTCTCACCCTCAGGTGTTGCATTAAGGTTTGTTATCAACTTCACTGCCAATATGGACCCAGTGTCACCAGGTACTTTGCTGCTCTGTGCTCCCTCACCTCAACACACCCACACACACATTGACTATGTTCTCAATTGAGAGGACCCTCTTACCACCAGGATTCTAGCTCTTTTAATTGAGAGTTTACTTTCCCAATTTTTTTTGCACACTGCACCCTCCTATAGACATATGGATCAGCTCTCTCAGGACAAGTTAGGAGATTTGAGGATGTTATCTGATCACCCAAAGCTGGTATCCCTTGCCAGTGCCTGGACATGGAACTTGGGTACATCCATGAGTTCCATGATTCCCTACTTCAGAGTGTGTCAGCTGGTCTTTTTCAGGACACTCACTCATCTAGAGGATGAAAATGACCTCTGTTACCACTTACGTTTGAGCCTTAAACCTTAAGGCTTAAGGATGAGGCTATCAGTCTAAAGTCCCTTGCAGTTTCTTTTCCTATGACTCATCAAGATATTATTCAAAAGGACTCCTGTCGCTCTGTCTAGATAGGAGCAAATTCTATAGAGTCAGGCATGCATTTCTGCTCCCCAACTCACACTCTCCAAACTGTTCTCTGCAAGAAGTTTTCCCATTTTCCTTTAATCATATTGCCAAAGAACTGCACAGTACCTATTTTCAAAACTCCAGCTCAGATATGCACAATTACATTTTCTTCAGAGAATATTTTTAAAAGGTTTTTCAGCTATTTAGGTGCAATCTGAAGTGTCAAAACTCGTCCATGCTTTTAAAAAATACTTGTGACATTCTTTTCAACTCTAAAAATCAGAACCTTAGGGCTAGATGTTAAAAGATTTAAAGGCTAGTTCTGCTATATTCTCCAAAACAAATTCCTCTCCTCTTTTCACTCTCCGATCATCAACAATTGGTCTCTGTCCCCTCATTTTTTGAATGAAAGATTTTCATGTAATCATCTTCCAAAAGTCCAGAGGGAAACCACTGACAAGTCAAAGAACTCTGAATGGGGAACAGTAACATGTCACTATGATTAAGACTTCTTATTAATGCTGGAGGAAAATTTCAGTAAGCAAGACACACACACAAAAAAAGGAAAAACTAGTTACTTAAGCAGAGGTCCCATTACTAGTCTCTCTCTGGTCATATAAACACACCCTGGGAGTGTTCTCCAACTCTCTTCTGTCCCTCCCTCTCCATTTTCTGTGACATATAAATGCATAGGGCCTGACCCTGACCAACAACGATGTGCAACAGACAGTTTAGTCTCTCTGCCTTAGTAGGGCATGAACAGGGCAAGAGATGACTGGTAAAGCAAATGATTCTTCAATGCATGCTGAACCACCTCCCTAGAGGAGGAGGGTGGAAAATTAATATGGGGACCAGACCCTTACCTATATCCAAATATTTATTAATACAACAGACATCTGTGCTACCACAAAGCTTCTGGTAAGCATTTCACCCCTTCCCAATATGCTGATTTCAATGTTGGGTGCTTGCCAGCTTCTCTGGTGGTTTTTCCTTGACTTTGGGCTCAACTGCATAGGTGGTACATGGTTATACACAGTCAGTTCTCATTATTTGCGGTTTTATAAAATTGCCGGGAACTCAAATGCTGAACCAGTGCTCCCAGGGGGAAGACAGGATTAGATTTCTAAGAGCTTGTGGTCACAACATCTTTGTCAACTGATCAGTACACAATCTTTGCTTTTTGTGTGTTTAAAGACCCTTTATTTTATTTTATATGACAGATCCACTAATACTGGCTTATGGACAGCAGCACTCTAACCTGTAAGCCATGTCTGAGAAAAGCTTATCCAAACAAACGAATAAGGCACATCACAGCTTTCTTGTACATAGGAACCCTAAACAACACTTCGGCACTATGCTTGAGGGCAATTTTCAATATAAAATCACCAACAAGAAACACAAAGCTATAAAAAACAAAGCAAAACATGGCACTAAATAAATTGTGAAAAGGAGAGTGATGTCCAGTATGAGAGCTAAAACAAAATGCAGAGAATCATTTTGTTCCACCTCAGCTGAGAGTGAGTTTTAAGAAGCTCAAATAGTTTGCCACTCTGCACATGTCCACTGTGCAAATCTCACAATTATTGATTTGGGGGGTTACATATAAAATTTAGGGAATAGGTGAATTTGCAAATATGAAACCTGTGATTAATGAGAACTGCTTGTATATTAATTGTATAAATGTGAACTTGCAATTTTCGACAAAGTACATCTAGTGCTGTTTGAAGTTGAGAGAACATGAGCAAGCAAAATCAAGCCAGCCCAGGAGAACATGTTTATAGTTTCATTGCTATCAACATCTAAGGAAAAAAATCCATACCTACAGTGGTTAATAATAAAGTTTGTCCTTATTCAAACCTCATACCTTTAATACTTAGCTTACTCATTAATTTTCTCCACTCTGTAAAATATGGGTAAACCAAAGCACCCATTGAAAGAAGAGTGGCCTAGAATATGTCATAATAATGATAATATTTATCACTTAATGGTTACTTATTATATCAATAAGTATTATGCTAATCACTATAATTTGTACAGTGATCCTGTGGGACAAATATTACCATCCCCATTTTATATTAGAGGAATCTATTCCTTAGAGACATAAAAAACTATAGTGAGGTCATTCAATTAGTAAACAAAATATCCAGGACTGAAACCTAGGTGATTCTGATTCCAAAACCAATACTTTAAAGCAAGATTCTCAAAGTCAGCATCATCTTGGAACCTATGAGAAATGCAAATCATCAGGTACAACTTCAAATCTAGTGAATTAAAGACTCTAAAGACTCTGAGAGTGAAGCCCAGAAATTTGTGTTTGAGAAAGCCCCAGGAGGAGATTCCAATGCATGCTAAAGTTTGAAAACCAATATTTTAAACCACTATTTCATTAAATTTAAATTTACATATTGCATTGTGCTAATTACCTAAAATTCATGTATTCTTAAGATTAATTACATAATATAAGAATAGGTATAATACCCTTAACAGATATATTGGAGGATGATGGGCATATCATAAACTGGACATATTTAATGTATATAATCTGAAAAGTTTTAATATGTGTATATACCCATGAATATGCTGCTACAATCCAGATGTTGGACTCCCAAAGTTTCATTCCCAAAGTTTCCTCATGCCTCTTGGTAATCTCTCTCTTCCATCAAAGACTCATCTTTCTCTCCCCAATAACCCTTCATCTGCTTTCTGTCACTATAGAAATTGGTTTGCATTTTCTAGAGTATGGTACAAATGAAGTCATACATTAAAGTTCATTTGGGTTTTTCTGCAACATCTTCTGTAAAAGCCCAAACGGATTTCTTGGCCAATGCAATATTATTTTTGTCTAACTTCTTTCTCTCAACATAATCAATGTGAAATTCACCCACCTTGTTGTCTGTATAAGTATTTTATTTCTTTGATTGAGGAGTAGTATTTTATTAAATGAACAGTCCACAATTTATCTATTCATTTCTTGATGGATGTTTTAGTTGTCTCCATGTTTTTGGCTATTACAAGATAAATGGTTATGAATATTTGTGTACAAGTATATATATGAAGTTGTGTTATTTTTCTCTTGGCTAGATTGTATGGTAGCTGTATATTTAACTGTCTAACAAGCTACCAAACAGTTTTCCAAAATCATAGGATTATTTTACATTTTTACCAGCAATTAGGAGAATTCCAGTTGCTCCTCATTCTTACCAACATTCAGTATGGTTAGCTGGTTATTTTATTTTGATTTTAATTCCAGTGATTCTAACGTTTGTACCAGTATTACCATTGTAGTATTAATTTGCACTTCCCTAATATGTAATGACAATGATAATCTTTTTATTTGCTTATTTGCTATCAGTATACATTTTTTGGTGAAGTATCAGTTTAAAACTTTGCTCATTTTCATAAAACTTTTAATTTTGAAACACATTTAAATTTACAGAAGAGTCATAAAGAGTACAGAGAGTTCCTATATATCCTTCACTCTGCTTTCCCTAATGTTAACATCTTACATGACCATAACACAGTTATTAAAAATAAAAACTTATCCAATCTCCTGGGATAAACCATAATGGAAACTATTTTTAAATGTATATATGTGTATAACTGAGTCACTCTGCTGTACAGCAGAGATTGACACAACATCGTAGATCAACTATACTTCAATTTTTTAAAAAATATTTAAAATTTAACATTAGTGTAATACTATAAGCCAAAATATTAACTTTTTCCAGATTTCACTTAGTTCTTCCAATAATTTATTTTTGCTTTTCCAAAACCCAGTTCAAGATACCTCCTCTCATTTAGCTGACAAATCTCCTTAGTCTCTTTCAATCAGCAACTGTTTCTCAACCTTTCTTGGTTTTTCATGACCACAGTATTTTTGAAGAGGACAAGTCAGATATTTTGTAGAATGTTCTTTGATTTGTGTTTTTGTCTATTATTTTCTCATGATTTCATTGGGGTTGCCGGTTTGGGGAACAAATACCAGAGATATGAAGTACACTTCTCACATCCTTTCAGGGGTACATGATATCAGTATGAATAACCACTGGCATTATTGATGCAGACCACTTGGTTAAGGTGATACCTGCAAGTTTTCTCCTCTGTAAAGTTACTCTTTCTCCCTTTCTATACTCTTAGTTAGAACAAGTCACAAGGTTCAGCTCACACTCAAGCTGAGGAGAATTTAACTCCGTCTCATGGAGAGAGGCATAGCTAAGAATGAGTGGCTGGCCATATGTTACAGCAATCACAGTAATTAATAAATATAATAACTTTACACAATTTATATATAAAAATTAATAAATATTATGGGGGAGATATATGAAGTTACTTGATTAGTGTATTTCTTTTCAAATATTCACTCACTAACTTTAGCCTTGATTAGTGGTTCTTCCTGCAGCAATTTTCACTGTTTTGCTAATGGTGATTTTCTATTTCCCTCATTCCTTCTACACTTCTTTTTGGAATGCTCTAGTAAGGGATATTTCTCTCTTCTCCTTCATTTACTTACTTAGTCTATCATTAATCTTTTACTATCTTTTAAAATCATATATATTTATTTTACTCTTTGAGTTATAATTCAATACTATGCTATTTTATTTATTTTGTTCTCAAATTGTTCCAGACTTGGCCATTAGGGAATCTTTCAGATTGGCTCTTGTATCCCCTTGACATGCTTTTGTTTGCTTTGTGAGAACTCTCTTGCTTTCTGACATAAAATAAGCTGCAAACTCATTTTGTGTTTTTCCAATCCCAACTCTACCATCATCAATATCTCCAAGGTGCTGTGGTTTCTTTTATTGGAAAATATGATTTAGAAACCAAGATCTGGGCACTGAATCTGTACCTTATTCCTAGGATGTCATACTGGGTCTTTTTAGTAGACAGAGCTAGAAAATACATATATGTATGCTGGCTCATGTATACACAAACATATATAATTATTTCTGCATTAAAATATATATGTGAGTATAGAAATATGAGTTCATACCGATATCTTCAACTCTAATCCAGAACCCCAAAGTTCATTTTCACCTTTCCCCTTTGGCTATTTGTAGCTTCTCTGACAGTGAGAAACCTAGCTCCCATTATCCACAATTTATCTACTTATTTGTTTAACCATAGCATACATGCAACCAGCTTCAAAATAGCACACTTTCATGTGAAACACATTTACCAACTAGAGTACAGTATTTATACAATTCTCTTTTTATTCCTTGGTGACTCAGGTAGTAAAGAATCTGCCTGCAGTGCAGGAGACACAAGTTTGATCCCTGGGTAGGGAAGATCCCCTGAAGCAGGGAATGGCAACCCACTCCAGTATTCTTGCCTGGAGAACTCCTTGGACAGATGAGCCTCGCAGGCTATAGTCCACACGGTCACAAAGAGTCAGACAGGTCTGAGTGACTAACACACACATACTCTCTTTATAGACTTACAATAATCATTTACATCACAGCCTGTTTGATATTTGTATATTCACATACAGCAATATTGATGCTTTGTGCTATACATTTCTAAGAAATTTGACAAATACATAGAGTCATACATTGATTACCACAGTATCATAAAGAACAGTTATGCCACCCACCAAATTCCCTTGCACTGGCTCATTTTAAATTTGGCTCTTCATTTTCTTGTTATTATACTGTGAACATATATTTTGGATTCAAGTCCCTTAGCCAGGCCCTTCTCCAGGGGATCTTCCCAGACCAGGGATGGAGCTGAGTCTCCGGGTGTCCTGCATTGGAGGCAGGCCCTTTATTGTCTGTGTCACCAGGAAAGCCCCAAGAATACTGGAGTGGATAGCCATTCCCTCCCCCAGGGGATCTTCTCAACTCAGGGTTTGAGCCTGTGTCTCCAGATCTCCCGCATTGCAGGCAAATTTCTTACCATCTGAGCCACCAGGGAAGCCTTAATAGAGATATACCTTGAACATATTTTCTCCCATTCTATTATCTGCCTTTGGACTTCCCTGGTGGATCAGACCGTAAAGCGTCTGTCTATCAATGCAGGAGACATGGGTTTGATTCCTGGGTCAGGAAGATTCCCTGGAGAAGGAAATGGCAACCCACTCCAGTACTCTTGCCTAGAAAATCCCACGGACGGAGGAGCCTGGTGCAGGCTACTGTCCATGGGGTCGCAAAGAGTCGGACACAACTGAGCGATTTCACTTTCACTATTATCTGCCTTACCATTCTCTTAACAGTGTGTTTCTAAAAATAAATTTTAATTTCAATAAAGTTTAGTTTGTCAGTGATTTATTTTATAGGTCATGATTTTGATATCATATTGAAGAAATCTTTGCCTAACCCAAGGTCACAAAGATTTACTCTAATGTTCCTTCTAGAAGTTTTATAGTTTTAGGTTTTGCATTTAAGTCTACAAGCATGCATACTAGCACTATCCTATTCTGTCAGCACCATTTATTTCCAAGAGTTACTTTTTTCCACTGAATTACTTTTGTATTTTTTTCAAAACTTAGTTGTCAAAATATGTATGGGTCTATATATGAATTCGCTGTATTATCCCACTGATCTAATGGTCTCTCTTGACAACTGTGCCACACCATCTTGATTACCAGAGCTTTATAATAAGTCTTGAAATAAGATAGTGTTAGCCTTCTAATTTTTCTACTTTTTATTTTCTTCTTTTTTTATTATTTTAATTGGAGGCTAATTATTTTACAATATTGTGGTTGTTTTTGCCATACATTCACATGAATCAGCCATGGGTGTACATGAGTACCCCATCCTGACCCTCCCTCCCACAACCCTCCCCATCCCATCTCTCAGGGTCATCCCAGTGCACCAGCCCTGAGCACCCTGCCTCATGCATCGAACCTGGACTGGTGATCTATTTCACATATGATAATATGCAGTTTCAATGCTGTTCTCTCAAATCATCACACCTTCGCCTTCTCCCACAGAGTCCCAAAGACTCTTCTTTATATCTGTGTCTCTTTTCCTGTCTCACATATAGGGTCATTGTTACCATCTTTCTAAACTCCATATATATGCATTTATATACTGTATTGGTATTTTGCTTTCTGACTTACTTTGCTCTGTATAATAGGCTCCAGTTTCATCCACCTCATTAGAACTGATTCAAATGTATTCTTTATAATGTCTAAGTAATATTCCATTCTGTATACGTACATGGCTTTCTTATCCTTTCATCTGCCAATGGACATTTAGGTTGCATCCATGTCCTGGCTATTGTAAACAGTGCTGCAATGAACATTGGGATACAGGTGTCTCTTTCAATTCTAGTTTCCTCAGTGTCTATGCCCAGCAGTGGGATTGCTGGGTTGTATGGCAGTTCTATTTCCAGCTTTTTAAGGAATCTCCACACTGTTCTCCATAGTGGCAGTACTAGCTTGCATAGCCACCAACAGTGTAAGAGCATTTCTTTTTCTCCACACCCTCTCCAGCATTTATTTTTTGTAGACTTTTGGATAGCAACCATTCTGAACAGCGTGAGATGGCACCTCATTGTGATTTTGATTTGCATTTCTCTGTGTGCAGGTCAGGAAACAACAGTTAGAACTGGACATGGAACAACAGACTGGTTGCAAATAGGAAAAGGAGTATGTCAAGGCTGTATATTGTCACCCTGCTTATTTAACTTATATGCAGAGTACATCATGAGAAACACTGGGCTGGAGGAAGCACAAGCTGGAATCAAGATTGCCGGGAGAAATATCAATAACGTCAGAGATGCAGATGACACCACCCTTATGGTTGAAAGCGAAGAAGAGCTAAAGAGCCTCTTGATGAAAGTGAAAGAGGAGAGTGAAAAAGTTGGCTTAAAGCTCAACATTCAGAAAATGAAGATCATGGCATCCGGTCCCATCAATTTATGGCAAATAGATGGGGAAACAGTGGAAACAGTGGTTGACTTTATTTTTCTGGGCTCCAAAATCACTGCAGATGGTGATTGCAGCCATGAAATTAAGAGAAGCTTACCCCTTGGAAGGAAAGTTATGACCAACCTAGGTAGCATATTAAAAAGGAGACATTACTTTGCCAACAAAGGTCCGTCTAGTCAAGGTTATGGTTTTTCCCGTGGTCATGTATGGATGTGAGAGTTGGACTATGAAGAAAGCTGAGCACCGAAGAATTGATGCTTTTGAACTGTGGTGTTGGAGAAGCCTCTTGAGAGTCCCTTGGACTGCAAGGAGATCCAAACAGTCCATCCTAAATGAGATCAGTCCTGGGTGTTCACTGGAAGGACTGATGTTGCAGCTGAAACTCCAATACTTTGACCAACTGATGTGAAGAGCTGACTCATTTGAAAAGACCCTGATGCTGGGAAAGATTGAGGGCATGAGGAGAAGGGGAGGGCAGAAGATGAGATGGTTGGATGGCATCACTGACTCGATGGACATGGGTTTGTGTGAACTCCAGGAGTTGGTGATGGACAGGGAGACCTGACGTGCTGTGGTTTGTGGGGTCACAAAGAGTCAGACATGACTGAGTGACTGAACTGAGCTGAACTGAACTGAATAATGAGTGATGTTGAGCATCTTTTCATGTGTTTGTTAGGTATTTGTATGTCTTCTTTGGAGAAATGTCTGTTTAGTTATTTGGCCCATTTTTTGACTGGGTCACTTATTTTTCTGGAAAGAGCTGCATGAACTCTTGTATATTTTTGAGATTAATTCTTTGTCAGTTGCTTCATTTTCTATTATTTTCTCCCATTCTGAAGGCTGTCTTTTCACCTTGCTTATAGTTTCCTTTGTTGTGCAAAAGCTTTTAAGTTTAATTAGGTCCCATTTGCTTATTTTTGCTTTTATTTCCATTACTCTAGGAGGTGGGTCATAGAGGATCCTGCTGTGATTTATGTCAGAGTGTTTTGCCTATGCTTTCCTCTAGGAGTTTTATAGTTCCTGGTCTTACATTTAGATCTTTAATCCATTTTGAGTTTATTTTTGTGTATGATGTTAGAAAATGTTCTAGTTTCATTCTTTTACAAGTGGTTAACCAGTTTTCCCCACACCACTTGTTAAAGAGATTGTCTTTTCTCCATTGTATATTCTCACCTCCTTTGTCAAAGATAAGGTGTCCATAGGTGCATGTATTTATCTCAGAGCTTTCTATTTTGTTCCATTGATCTATATTTCTGTCTTTGTGCCAGTACCATACTGTCTTGATGAGTTTCTTTGTAGTATAGTCTGAAGTCAGGCAGGTTGATTCCTTCAGTTCCATTCTTCTTTCTCAAGATTGCTTTGGCTATTTGAGGTTTTTTGTATTTCCATACAAATTGTGAAATTATTTGTTCTAGTTCTGTGAAAAATACCATTGGTAGCTTGATAGGGATTGCATTGAATCTATAGATTGCTTTGTGTCATATACTCATGTTCACTACATTGATTCTTCTAGTCCATGATCATGGTATATTTCTCCATCTATTTGTGTCCTCTTTGATTTGTTTCATCAGTGTTTTAGAGTTTTCTATATATAGGTTCTTTGTTTCTTTAGGTAGACTTATTCCTAAGTATTTTATTCTTTTTGTTGCAATGGTGAATGGAACTGTTTCTTTAATTTCTCTTTCTGTTTTCTCAGACACAGAAATACAGAACAGACTTTTGAACTCTGTGGGAGAAGGTGAGGGTGGGATGTTTCAAAAGAACAGCATGTATACTATCTATGGTGAAACAGATCACCAGCCCAGGTGGGATGCATGAGACAAGTGCTCCGGCCTGGTGCACTGGGAAGACCCAGAGGAATCGGGTGGAGAGGGAGATGGGAGGGGGGATCGGGATGGGGAATAAGTGTAAATCTATGGCTGATTCATATCAATGTATGACTAAACCCACTGAAATGTTGTGAAGCAATTAGCCTCCAACTAATAAAAAAAATTAAAAAAAAAAATTTCTCTTTCTGTTTTCTCATTGTTAGTGTATAGGAATGCAAGGAATTTCTGCGTATTAATTTTATATCCTGCAACATTACTGTATTCATTGATTAGCTTTAGTAATTTTCTGGTGGAGTCTTTAGGGTTTTCTATGTAGAGGATCATATCATCTGCAAACAGTGAGGGTTTTACTTCTTCTTTTCCAATCTGGATTCCTTTTATTTCTTTTTCTGCTCTGATTGTTGTGGCCAAAATGTCCAAAACTGTGTTGAATAGCAATGGAGAGAGTGGGCATCCTTGCCTTGTTCCCAACTTTAGGGGAAATGCTTTCAATGTTTCACCACTGAGGATAATGTTTGCTGTGGATTTATCATATATAGCTTTTATTATATTGAGGTATGTTCCTTCTATTCCTGCATTCAAGCGGATTTTTTTTTTATCATAAATGGGTTTTGAATTTTGTCAAAGGCTTTCTCTGCATCTGTTGAGATAATTATATGGTTTTTATTTTTTAATTTGTTAATGTGGTGTATTACATTGATTGATTTGCAGATATTGAAGAATCCTTGCATCCCTGAGATAAAGCCCACTTGGTCATGATGTATGATCTTTTTAATATGTTGTTGGATTCTGTTTGTTAGAATTTTGTTAAGGATTTTTGCATCTATGTTCATCAGTGATATTGGCCTGTAGTTTTCTTTTTTTTGTGGCATCTTTGTCTCCTTTTGGTATTAGGGTGATGATGGCCTCATAGAATGAGTTTGGAAGTTTACCTTCCTCTGCAATTTTCTGGAAGAGTTTAAGTAGGATAGATGTTAGCTCTTTTCTATATTTTTGGTAGAATTCAGCTGTGAAGCCATCTGGTTCTGGGTTTTTGTTTGTTGGAAGATTCCTGATTATGGTTTCAATTTTTGTACTTGTGATGGGTCTGTTAAGATTTCTTATTTCTTCCTGGTTCAGTTTTGGAAAGTTGTACTTTTCTAAGAATTTTTCCATTTCTTCCAAGTTGTCCCTTTTATTGACATATAGTTGCTGATAGTAGTCTCTTATGATCCTTTGTATTTCTGTGTTGTCTATCATGTTTTCTCTATTTTCATTTCAAATTTTGTTGATTTGATACTTCTCCCTTTGTTTCTTGATGAGTCTGGCTAATTGTTTGTCTATTTTATTTATTTTCTCGAAGAACCAGCTTTTAGCTTTGTTGATTTTTACTATGGTCTCTTTTGTTTCTTTTGCATTTATTTCTGCCCTAAATTTTCTGATTTCTTTCCTTCTACCAACCCTGGGGTTCTTCATTTCTTCCTTTTCTAGTTGCTTTAGGTGTAGAGTTAGGTTACTTATTTGATTTCTCTCCTGTTTCTTGAGGTAGGCTTGTGTTGCTATGAACCTTCCCCTTAGCACTGCTTTTACTGAATCCCATAGGTTTTTGGGTTGTTGTGTTTTCATTTTCATTCGTTTCTATGCATATTTTGATTTCTTTTTTGATTTCTTCTGTGATTTGTCATTTATTGAGAAGTGTGTTGTTTAGCCTCCATATGTTTGTATTTTTAATAGTTTTTTTTTTTCCTGTAGTTGACATCTAATCTTACTGGACTGTGATCAGGAAAGATGCTTGAGATGATTTCAATTTTTTTTGAATATACCATGGCTAGATTTATGGCCCAGGATGAGATCTATCCTGGAGAAGGTTCTATGTGCACTTGAGAAAAAGGTGAAATTCCTTGTTTTGGGGTGAAATGTCCTCTAGATATCAATTAGGTCTAACTGGTCCGTTATATCATTTAAAGTTTGTGTTTCCTTGCTAATTTTCTGTTTAGTTGATCTATCCATAGGTGTGAGTGAGGTATTAAAGTCTCCCACTATTATTGTGTTACTGTTAATTTCTCCTTTCATATTTGTTAGCATTTGCCTTACATATTGCAGTGCTCCTCTGTTGGGTGCATATATATTTATAATTGTTATATCTTCTTCTTGGAGTGATCCTTTGATCATTATGTAGTGTCCTTCTTTGTCTCTTTTCATGGTCTTTATTTCAGTCTACTTTATCTGATATGAGTATTGCGACTCCTGCTTTCTTTTGGTCTCCATTTGCATGAAATATATTTTTCCAGCCCTTCACTTTCAGTCTGTATGTGTCCCTACGTTTGAGGTGGGTTTCTTGTAGACAGCACATATAGGTGTCTTGTTTTTATATCCATTCAGCCAGTCTTTGTGTTTTGGTTGGGGCATTTAACCCATTTACATTTAAAGTAATTATTGATAAATATGATCCCATTGCCATTTACTTTGTTGTTTTGGGTTAGAGTTTATAAACCTTTCCTGTGTTTCCTGTCTAGAGAAGATCCTTTAGCATTTGTTGGAGAGCTGGTTTGGTGGTGTTGAATCCTCTGAGCTTTTGTTTGTCTGTAAAGCTTTTGATTCCTCCTTCATATTTGAATGAGATCCTTGCTGGGTACAGTAAACTGGGTTGTAGGTTTTTCTCTTTCATCACTTTAAGTATGTCCTGCCATTCCTTTCTGGCTTGGAGAGTTTCTATTGAAAGATCAGCTGTTACCCTTACGGGGATCCCATTGTGGGTTAATTGTTGTTTTTCCCTTGCTGCTTTTAATATTTGTTCTTTGTGTTTGATCTTCATTAATTTGTTTAATATGTGTCTTGGGGTGTTTCACATTGGGTTTATGCTGTTTGGGACTCTCATGGTTTCTTGGACTTGGGTGGCTATTTCCTTCCCCATTTTAGGGAAGTTTTCAACTACTATCTCCTCAAGTATTTTCTCATGGCCTTTCTTTTTGTCTTCTTCTTCTGAGACTCCTATGATTCGAATGTTGGGGCATTTTACATTCTCCCAGAGGTCTCTGAGGTTGTCCTCATTTTTTAAATTCTTTTTTCTTTTTTCCTCTCTGCTTAATTTATTTCCACCATTCTACCTTCCACCTCTCTTATCCTATCTTCTGCCTCAGTTATTCTACTGTTGGTTCCCTCCAGAGTGCTTTTGATCTCATTTATTGCATTATTCATTATTGATTGACTCTTTTTTATTTCTTCTAGGTCCTTATTAAACTTTTCTTGCATCTTCTCAATCCTTGTCTCCAGGCTATTTATCTGTAACTCCATTTTGTTTTCAAGATTTTGGATCATTTTTACTATCATTATTCTGAATTATTTTTCAGTTAGACTCCCTATCTCCTCCTCTTTTGTTTGGTTTGGTGGACTTTTACCATGTTCCTTTACCTGCTGAATATTTCTCTGCCTTTTCATCTTGTTTAGGTTGCTGTGTTTGGGGTGGCCTATCTTTATGGTGGAAGTTTGTGATTCCTCTTTATTGTGGAGGTTCCTTCCTGTGGGTGGGGTTGGATGAGTGGCTTGTTAAGGTTTCCTGGTTAGGGAAGCTTACATCAGTGTTCTGGTGGGTGGAGCTGGATCTGTTCTCTCTGGAGTGCAATGAAGTGTCCAGTAGTGAGTTTTGAGGTGTCTATGGGTTTGGTGTGACTTTTTCCACCTGTATTCTTGTGCTCAGGGCTATGTTTCTGCTTTCTTGGATAATTAGCGTGGTATGTCTTGCTCTGACACTTGTTGGCTCTTGGGTGGAGCTTGGTTACAATGTAGGTATGGGGGCTTTTGGATGAGCTTTTGTCGGTTAATGGTCCCTGGAGTCAGGAGATTTCTGGTGATCTCAAGTTTTGGATTTAGGCCTCCTGCTTCTGGTTTTCAGTCTTATTCTTACAGTAGCCTCAAGACTTTTCCATCCATACAGCAATTATGACAAAACATCTAGGTTAATGCTGAAAAGATTTTTCACAGTGAGGCACACCCAGAGAGGTTCACAGAGTTACATGAAGAAGAGAAGAGGGAGGAGGGAGATAGAGGTGACCATGAGGAGAAGAGGGGGTGTCAAAAGGGGAGAGCGCAGTCTAGCCAGTAATCAATTCCCTATTTGCTCTCCAAAGTCTGGAACACTCAGAGAGGTTCACAGAGTTCCATAGAGAAGAGAAAAGGGGGAAAGGAGATAGAGGTGACCAGGAGGAGAGGAGGGGGAGTCAAAAGGAGAGAGACCAATCTCACCTGTGATCAGTTCCCTACGTATTCTCCACAGCCTGGAACACCCAAAGAGATTCACAGAGTTAAGTAGAGAAGAGAGGGGACAGGGTGCAGATAGAGGTGACCTGGGGGAGAAAAAGGAGATTCAAAAGGCAAGAAAGCAATCAAGTCAGTAATCACACTCCTTAGTAAAAATGGGTACTGAAGATTGGATTCTTAAAGGTACACAATTGATAACAAATACCAAAAAGTAAAGATTAAAAATCTAGAATAGAATTTAGACTCTCAAAAATACAATATTAAAACAACAAAACAAAATCACAAAAGTTATATTAAAAAATATGAAATTTGCCTTAAAAAATAGGTTCTTTTTTCCCAAGGTAATGCTAGGTTTTAAAAATGAAAATTAAAGGATTAATAAAGAACTTAAAAATAAAAGTAATTAAAAAATGATAATAGTAAAATATATCTAAGAATTTCTCTGAAGCTGTTGAGGGCAGTGTGTGGTCAGTCCAGTTTCAGATAGTTCCTTGTTCCACTTTATACTTCTTCTCAAAGTCCATAGGTCCCTTCCAATGTAGCCGGTGCTAACTACAGGGTTTTAATCTGTTGCACCTGTCACTTCCAGAGCCATTCCCTCTTCTTTGTTTATGTTGGCTTCCTCTGCTTGCAAGTCTCTTCACTGTCTAACTTTGGCCCTGACACAGGGAGGTGAAGGTGGTCATTTATTTAGGCTCACTTGTTCATTTGTGCTGCGGGGAGGGAGGAACACTGCAAACAAATATCACTGGCGTGTGTGGGGAGTTCTTGGAGTGTCTGGGTCACACTGGGTTTGCCCCCACTCATGGCGTGTGTGCTTTCCTGGTCTACACTGCTTACGCTCCAGGTCGCTCTGTCGGTGAACTGTCTATGGTGGGCCCTGGGTTGCATGCACTTCCCAGATCTATGCCGCTTAGGTTCAGGTTCTTGGGTACTCCACAAAGGCACAGACTCAGTTGGGCCTGAGTTTTGTGCCTACGTTTTGTGCCCTTCCCAGGTCCAAACAGCTCAGATGACCAGGTGCTTGGCGAGCTCACTCCCCAGGTGTGGTGCATTTTATCACCTCCCCGGTCCCATTCACTCGGTTTCCTGGGTGCATAGCCACGTCTCAGCTGTGCCGTGTGTCTCTTCTGGGGAGCTAATCTCTGCCTGCAACCCTCCTGATGGATGTCAACCGTCCAGGATCCCAGGAAGACTTGGTTAGCGATTGAGAGCCTGATTGCAGTTTGGTAGGGGATGCCATCTCTGGGGCCGAGTTTGCCCCTTCCCTTCCAGCTCTGGTTGGTGCCCGCCTGCCTCCCTGCCTCTGGCAAGGGATGGGCCCATCCGCAGCCAGCTAGCTCGCCTCTGGCATTCGCTCATTCCTTTGTTCTGTGAGCGGGCCCGGCAGGGCCTTAGTGCCCTAGGTTAGAGCTTTTCATGGGAAAATTCTCTCTCTCTCTTTCCTCTTTTTTCCTTCCCCCTCTCTGGCTACCCCACGGTTTGGGTTGCTATCTCACATTAGCTCCCTCAGATTGCCCTCAGGGCATTCAGGACTGGTCCTCACCCTAAGCAATGCAGCCCACACCTGCCTGTTCAGCCCCCACTTGCTGGTGGCTGACGCGAGCGTCTGGTCTACTTCTCTTCTGGGAGCTGTAGTTAGACCCATAATCTGTGGGGTTTACTTATTTATTTTTTTCCTCCCGGTTATGTTGCCCTCTGAGATTCCAAAACTCCCCACAGATCTGCCAGTGAGAGGATCTCCTGGTGTTTGGAATCTTCTCTTTTAAGACTCCCTTCCCGGGATGGGTCTGCATCCCTAACTCTTTTGTCTCTCTTTTTATCTTTTATATTTTGTCCTACCTCCTTTCAAAGACAATGGGCTGCCTTTCTGGGTGCCTGGTGTCCTCCGTGTTCAGTTGTTTTGTGGTATTTGCTCAGGGTTCAAATGATCTTTTGATGAATTTGTGGGGGGGGGGGGGGAAGTGGTCTCGCTGTCCTATTCCTCTGCCATCTTAGGACTGCCCTCCCAATTTTTCTACTTTTTCAAAGAGGTTTTTGGCCTCTTCTAAATCCTTTGAATTACCATATGAATTTTATACTCAGCTTGTAGATTTCTACAAAAGGATCCATTAGGTGTTTGATAGTGGACTGTTGAATCTATAGGTTAATTTGGGGAAGGATGAAATATTAATATTGAGTCTTTCAATATATAAACAGGCTATATTTATTTAGAGCTATGTTTATATTGATTTAGATATCTAATTTCTCTCAGCAAACTTTTATAGTTTTCAGTGTATAAGTCTTGCAAACCTTTGGCAGATTTATTTCAATTTAATATTTTATGCTTTCTAAATAATATTATTTCAAAAATTCTGATTTTCCTCTGCTAGTATATAAAATAAAATAGATTCATATATATTAATATTGTATGTTACAACTTACTAAATTCATTTTTTAGTTTTAGTAGATTTTTAGTGGATTCTATTAAACTCTCTGCATTTCACTGGTGGCTCAGCAGTAAACAGTCCGCCTGCAATGCGGAAATGTGGGGGAAGCAGGTTCAATCCCTGGGTCAGGAAGATCCCCTGGAGGAGGGCATGGCAACCCACTCTAGTGTTCTTGCCTAGGAAATCCCATGGACACAGGAGCCTGGGAGGCTATACTCCATGGGGTCTCAGAGTCAGACATGACTGAGCGCACACACACACACACACACACACATTGAATTTTCTACATAGATGATCATTTTTTCTAAGAATAGGATTTTGTTTCTTCCTTTTCAATATTGTGCCTTTTATTTGTTTTTCTTGTCTGATTTCACAGCCTGAAATCTTCAATGCAGTTTTAAATAAAATGGTGAGAGAAGACATTCTGTTTTTTTCCTGATGATAAGGGGAAAAAATTCAGTATTTCACCATTAATTATGATCTTAGTTGTAGATTATTTATAGATGCCTTTTATCAGGTTGAAGGTTTTTTCTATTCCTTATTTTCTGAGAGTTTCATCAGGACTGGGCATTAGATTTTGTTAAATGTGTTAAATGCTTTTACTGTGTCTATCTATATGCCTTTTGTATTTTTAGCTTGTTAATATGGTGAATTCTCTGGTGGCTCAGACAGTAAAAAATCTGCTTGCAAGGCAGGAGACTGGGACTCAATCCCTGGGTCAGGAAGATCCTCTGGAGGAGGCTATGGCAACCCACTTCATTATTCTTGCCTGGAGAATTCCATGGAGAGAACAGTCTGGCAGGCTATAGTCCATGGGTTTGCAAAGAGTTAGACAGAACTGAGTGACTAACACGCACACACACACACACACACACACGGTGAATTTTATTGATTAATTTTCACATATTAAACCAGTCTTGCATTCTTGAGGTATACCTAGCTTGTTCATAATGTACTATAATTTTTATATACTATTGAATTCAGTTTGCTAAAATTTTATTTAGAATGTTTACATCTATGTTCATTGAGGGTACAAGTGTTGTTTTTTTTATTGATTTGGTTGTGTTTTTCCTGCAATGTCTTTGTCTAGTTTTGGTATCACAGTAATACTAGAAACATGCATTGGGTTGAGAAGTGTGCCATCTTCTGAAATATTCTGAAAGAGTTTGTGTATGATTGGTTTTACTTCTTTACTATATATTTGATAGAATAACCAGCAAAACCATTTGGGTCTTAAGTTTTCTTTGTGGTAAGGTTTTGAATCACAAATTCAATTTCTTTAATAGATATAGAGATATTCAGGTTATAGTTTTCTTCTTGAATGAGTTTTAGTAGTTAGTGTCTTTTCATGAATTTTTCCATTTCATCTAAATTGTCAAAATTATATCCATAAACTTGTTCACTATATTCCCTTATCATTCTTTAAAAATCTGTAGATTATATAGTGATGTAATTACTCTCATTTCTGATATTGGTAATTTGTGTCTTCATATATTTTTTGCTGAACAGGCTGGTTAGAGGCTTATCAATTTTTTTGATCTCAGTAAAAGATGAAACCTTTTGGTTTCATATGTTTTCTCTATTCTTTCTGTTTTCTAGTTCATTGACTTCTGCTCTATTATTTATATTTCCTTTCTTCTATTTATATCGAGTTTTCTGTTCTTTTTCTAACATTTTAAGATGGAAACTGAAGTCACATATTTGAAAGGGTTTTGTCTTCTAATATAAGCATATAGTAGGGCCTTCCCTGATGGCTCAGTGGGTAAAGAATCTGTCTGCAATGCAGGAGACAAGGGAGACATGGATTCAATCCCTGGGTGAGAAAGATTCCCCTGGAAGAGGAAATGGCAACCCACTGCTGTATTCTTGCCTAGGAAATCCCATGGATAGAGGAACCTGGTAGGCTATAGTCCAAAGGGTCACAAAGAGTCAGACATGACTGAGAGACTAAGCATATAAGCATATAGTCCTGTTAGTGTTCTCCTCAGTGCTGTTTTAGAGGCATTCAACAAATTTGTATATATGTTGTTTTCATTTTCATTCAATTCAATATACTTTTGAATTTCTCTTTTGAACCATGGGTTCTTTTGAAGTGTGTTATTTTGTTTCCAAATATTTGGAGTCATTCCAGAGATCTCTCTGACATTGATTTCTAATTTAATTCCCTGTGGTCAAATGATATGCTTTATATAAATTGAAACTTTTAAAATTTATTGAGACTTGTTTTACGGCCTGGAAAATAATTTATCTTGATAAACGTTCCATGTGCTCTTGAAAATGTTACTTGGAGACAATTTGATCTTTTGGGTCTCGTTTTTTAATTTATAGTGCAACTCCAGCGCAGTGATCAGTCTAAGGCTAATTATTCCCTCCCACTGAGTCACATTCTTCCTAAGTATTTTACCTAAAATTTCATGAATTATACATTATCTAGTCTGGCTGATGGTAGCAGGCACTATTCTTGGCCCTGTGGGAACACCTGGCATTGTTCTAGTTCTTTTGGAGGGTCCTTGACCAGTCTGGGATAGTTTCCTCACACACATGTGCTCATCTATATTCTGCTGAATAATTATGAGCAACACTCTGTAAATTACTAAAGTTCTCTTTCTGCCCATTCTTTGGTACTTTTTTATACTTTTTATTTTGTATTGCTGCTGTTGCTGCTTCTAAGTCGCTTCAGTCTGTCCGACTCTGTGTGACTCGATAGACAGAAGCCCACCAGGCTCTCCCGTCCCTGGGATTTTTCCAGGCAAGAGTACTGGAGTGGGGTGCCATTGTCTTCTCCTGTTTTGTATTGGGGTATAGCCAATTAATAAACAATGTTGTGATAGTTTCAGATGACAGTGAAGGGACTCTAGGGTTAGGGTTAGGGTTATGGTTATAACAAGCATACACATACATGTATCCTCCATTCTCCCCCAAACGTCCCTCCCATCCAGGCTGCCATATAACATTGAGCAGAATTCCATGTGCTATACAGTAGCTCCTGTTGATTATCCATTTTAAATAAAGCAGGTTTGGCATTTTGTCTTTTGAGCTCTGTCTCCATGTAAGCCCTCCAAAGTTGAATTAATCTCTAAAATTCACAGAATCTCAAGCTCTAGTTCAGTTTCCCTTCACTTTACCATGGTCTGGAAATTCTCTGAAGGCAGTAAAGTGAGGGAATCTTAGGGTTTGCTTTGTTTGTTTCCCATCTCTCAGGGATCACTATCCATCAGAACCTATTGTCCAGTGTCTTTAAAAGCTTTGCATCATTTATTTTTTTCTAACCCTTGGGTTGTTTGGGGAGGTAGAGTAAGCGTAGTCCTAGCACAACTGAAAGTGGAAGTTCCTCCTTCTCTGGTATAAAATTTTGGTTGTATATGATGAATTGAGTTTTCTGCATGTCCTATATCAAGAAGAAAATCTAAACAGAACTACCTGGTTTCACATACTGCTAATCATCTCTTCCATAATATTAGGAAGAATTTCTTTTAAATCACTTTGCAAGATTTGGTCATCTTCTGCAGACTCAGATTAATAGAATAAAATTACTTACTCAGATGGACCATTTGCCTCAGTTGGATGAGATCATATGTCTATATTTGGCTGAGATTTAGTGTCTGCTTGCAAGCAAGGATAAATCTTCCTGAGCAGAGATCCAGGCATCCTGTCTGCTCTATGGAAGGTAGCAATTCTCTGTCATGGTATAATTTACATTCCACACCTTCATTAAGAAAGGATAAAGAGCTCCTTTCTTAGCCCAGTTTTCTCAGAAATATCATAATCACAGTTTTTGAGCCTCTCTTCCCTTCATGGTTATCCAAGAATGATAGAAAACATTTTGGTCAAAACCAGCATCTATATCCATTGTTATGAACTGAATGTTTGTTCATGTGCTCCCTACCCCATTCTTACGTTGAAATCCTAGCCCTCCCTGCAGTGTGATGGTGTTTGGAGATGGGGACTTTGGTAGGCAATTAGGTTTGGATTAGGTCATGAATGTGGGATCTTCGTGATGGGATTAGTATCCTAATAAGCACAGGAAGAGGCAGAGAGATCTCTCTCCATGAGCATATACTGAGGAAAGGCCATGTCAGGATACAAGGAGAAGGCTGCCACGCAGGAAGTGGTTCTTTGCTGGATGCTGAATCTGCTGGCACCTTGATCTTAGATTTCCCAGACTCCAGAACTGTGAGAAATAAGTATTTGTTGTTTAAGCCACCCTGTCTATGATATTTCATTTTAACATCTCAAGCAGACTAAGACAAACATATAATCTAAATGCAAGGAATTCTAATTTCAAAGCTGTCCAGAATTCTGATGGACTAATTAAATACTTGGCCTGTAGCATTTTGGTCAGCAACATTAATGCAGCAATACTGGACTAACTTACAGAGACTACAGAGACGTGGTATGGAATAATTTATGAAGCATTTGCATAAAGTTAGCATAAACAAGAATGTTTTAAAACTGGGCTACTGATATTTTCAAAAATATTTTACATAAAACCTCAACTCAAGACCCAGGAATTCTTACACAATTCTTAGCATTTTTCTTTATTCTTCAGCAAGGATGCATTTTTCTTTATTCCTCAGCAAGAATGACAAGAATATTCTATTTATAGAGAAGGCCCTATTGCCATGTTGACTAAGTGCCAGGTAACCTATTATACTTACTTGAGTGTCCAAGTTCAATCAGAACATCACAATTCTTTATCCTCAGGAATTTTGGCCAAGTGATAGAAGCAAAAATATTTTGGTTCTACCCTATCATAATTTACAAAATAAGAATATCTAGAAGGGAACATTTTATCTAATTGATTATGAGGGATTCATAAGCCTAGATCTGGAAATGATAGCCCTTGGATTTTAAAACAGTTGTCTTTTTCACAGTCTCTTTTATTTGCGTTTGATATTTGAAATGTCCACTGGCCACACCAAATGGAAATTTGAGGCAATTAGCAAAATGATTCAGGGAGAAATGCATGCAACCAAAACACATCACAGAAACACAGCCAAACTCAAACATTTCACTAAAAACAGTGAACTATGGATTTGCTTTTGCCTGAATTATTTAGATAATTGCATTTTTTTTTCAATTTTCCAGTAAAGATATGGTAAGAGAATATTCACTTCAACAATGACTCCTGTGTCACATAGAAATGTAATTAGTATGAAAGCAATTATCTCTAATAAGGCAACAAATAATTCATTTAGGAAGAAGTCTTTGTTTTGTTTTCAAATAGCATTGGTCAACTATATGTTACATCATCTTGCAATGCTATTCCTTGTTAATTCAGAACTTATATTCTAAAATTAGTTAGAGGTTACCTGGCCTCACTTATTTTCATGCTGGAAGAATTGTTTTGCCTGTCATTATAGTTAGAAATGACTGTCAATAATAATAATCAAGACCTGTGTCTTAGGTCTGATCTTAGATGTATCCAAATGTATACAAATATGTGCAGTAACTGATGGCTGTCATAGATTAAATTTGCTTGCATGGTCTGAAAATCATTGATTCGAGAACTATAAAACTTAGAAATATGAATTTTCTTTGACTCATGAAAATGGAAAAAGAATAAATGTGAAGAGAAGAAACTAAATTATAAACTTAAGAATAAAAATTAATGAAATAGAAACTAAACAAATAGGATTGACAAAGGAAAAGGTATTTTTGGAAAAGACTAGTGAAATGGATATACTTTTGGTTAGACTGATATAGGAACAAAAGAGGGAAAAAATAGTATTTATTACAAAAAGAGGTCACTGTGAGAGATGTAAATACAAATGTAAACAGTAAGAAAAAAGTATAAATTTCCTAAATAAAAAGAAGTAATGCAAAGCAGAAAAAATCAACAAAAAGAGCAAAGCAATGTAAATATAACAAAGTAAAAATAAAAATTATAGCATAAATTAATAATGTTGAAAGACATTGATCATTTCAAGAAATGTGAATAGACTACTTACCTGTTACAAATTTCTTTTCAACTAGGCACATAAAACAAACCTAACAATATAAAGGGATGAACAAAAATGTACCACACAAACGAAAAACTAAACAAATGGAAAGGTACCATCTTTTTACCAAATTAGAATTAAGGCCAAAAGCAATGAATGAAAAAAAGAAAGATTCTTTATAAATGTAAAAGTCACAATGCAAATTAAATATACAATAGTTATGAATGATCTATGTATCAAATAATATAATAATCACCTATATAGAGCAAAAAGTATAAAAAGCACAAGGCGAAATTAATAGAAATGCACAATTAGTAGGAGACTAACAGACCACTCTCACGTAAAGTAGACCATAAATAAGTAAATAAATGTACTTTATATATATATAAAGGATCTAAACAGAAAAAGCAATAAGATATACTGAGCATCATATTCTGATAATAGAAAAAATAATTTCTTCTCAAGCACACTAGCTCTTTTTCAAGAATCGATGATGTATTAGAACCCTCTTCCAAAATATCAGTAAGTTTCATAAAGTACATGTATTAAACAAACTATAATGTATGATCACAGTAAATGTATGAACACAATAAAACTAAAAATTAAAATACAAGTCACAAACGAAACAAACTTTTTACCTGGAAATTTAAAAGCTTCATATTAAATCGTGATGAAAAACAAAGACACAAAAACTGCAGAAACTATGAAAATAAAAACAAAAGTAAACAAAGGGGACTGAATTAAACTTAAAAGCTTTTGCACAAGGGAAACCTTAAACAAGATGAAAAGGTAACCCTCAGAACGGGAGAAAGTATTTGCAAATGAAGCAGCAGGGCAAAGGGTTAACCTCCAAAGTATACAAACAGCTCATGGAGCTCAATATCAAAAAACAGCCCAATCAAAAAATCGGCAGTGGAGGAGGGCACGGCAACCCACTCCAGTATTCTTGCTTGGAGAAGCCCATGGACAGAAGAGTCTGGCAGGCTACAGTCCATGGGATCACAAAGAATCAGACATGACTGAAGCAACTTGGCATGCATGCAAAGAAACTTCTTGGGAAAATTAAAAAAAAAAAAAAGGCAGAAGACCTAAATAGACATCTCTCCAAAGAAGACATACCCATGGCCAAGGGGACTTGAAAAGGTGCTCAACATCCATAATATTAGAGATATGCAAATTGAAACTACAATGAGGTATCACCTTATACCAGTCAGAATGGCCATCGTCAAAAAATTTACAAACTGTATGCTGGAGAGGGTGTGTGGAGAAAGGGGGACCCTCTTGCACTGTTGCTGGGAATGTAAATTGATACAGCTGCTCTGGAGAACAGTATGGAGGTCCCTTAAAAAACTAAAAAGTATACTTTCAAGGGTAAAACAGATCACCAGCCCAGGTTGGATGCATGAGACAAGTGCTCAGGGCTGGTGCACTGGGAAGACCCAGAGGGATGGGATGGAGAGGGAGGCGGGAGGGGGGATCGGTATGGGGAACACATGTAAATCCGTGGCTGATTCATGTCAATGTATGGCAAAAACCACTACAATATTGTAAAGTAATTAGCCTTCAACTAATAAAAATAAATGAAAAAAAAAAACAAAACTAAAACTAAAAACAGAACTACCATATGACTCATCAATCCCACTACTGGGCATGTACCCTGAAAGTGAAAGTGAAGTCGGTCAGTCGTGTCCGACTCTTCGCCACCCCATGGACTGCAGCCTACCAGGCTCCTCTGTCCATGGGATTTTCCAGGCAAGAGTACTGGAGTGGGTTGCCATTGCCTTCTCCGGCATGTACCCTGAGGCATGTACCCTGAAGAAACCATAATTCAAAATGACACATGTACCCCAATGTTCACTGCAGCATAATTTACAATAGCCAGGGCATGGAAACAACCCTAATGTCCAATGACAGATGAATGGATAAAGAACATGTGGTACATACACAAAATGGAATATTATTCAGCCATAAAATAGGAATGAAATTAGGTCATTTGCACAGAGTTGGATGGACCTAGAGTCTGTCATACAG
Organism: Cervus elaphus; assembly: GCF_910594005.1. Classification (NCBI taxonomy): domain Eukaryota; kingdom Metazoa; phylum Chordata; class Mammalia; order Artiodactyla; family Cervidae; genus Cervus; species Cervus elaphus. The sequence continues at coordinate 132,571,076 of NC_057848.1, read as the reverse complement.
AGGGAAGTAATTCAGAAAGAGAAAAACAAATATATATTAACACATATACATGGAATCTAGAAAAATGGTACAGATGAACCTATTTGCAGGGCAGGAATAGAGACAAAGATGTAGAGAACAGACATGTGGACATGATAGGGGAAGAAAAGAGGGGGATGAATTGGGAAAGTAGCATTGACACATATATATTACCATGTGTAAAATAGTTAACTACTGGGAACCTGCTATAAAGCACAGGGAACTCAACCTAGTGCTCTGTGATGACCTAGATGGGTGGGGTAGAGGGTAGTGTGGGAGGGAAGTCCAAGAGGGAGGGAATATATGCATACATATAACTAATGCATTTCATTGTACACAGAAACTATAAAACAACATTGTAAAGAAATTACACACCAGTAAAAAATGGAAAATATTGTTCATGAAAACACTACATGACAGAATCTATTAGGAACATTTAAAGCAATAATCAAAAGAAACTTTATAATAATACATATCTACATCAATAAAAATAGTGAAAATAAATTAAGAGGTAACAAAAGCAAAGTAAATCAAAACAAAGCAACGTAAGGAAATATTAATGATGAAATTGAAAATCAGTAAGGTAGAGAACCAGAAAATAGTATGTTAAATTAATAAATCAAAATCCTACCTCTTTGAGAAAATCAAAAAATTAGAGAAATCATTAGCTAATTTATCAAAAAGGGAAAAAGCAAGCAGATAAGAAATAACAAGGGAAATAACTACTGATAGAGGAAACATATTGTAAGAATCTACTTTGTGTATATCTTTGCAAATAAAGTTGAAAAACATAGATTAAACAAATAATTTTTTAGAAAGATATAGTTTACAAAAATCATCCTACTAGAGACAGAAAACTTAGACTAATTTCTGTAATTGAACTAGAAAAAGTTATCAAGAAATCACTTTTCATAAAAGCACTTAAAGCAATTATACTAAACTTTTAGAGACCAGATAATTCTAATGCCATCATAAAAAATCACCTTTTCTTATAAACCAATGTTTTATTCACAGAGAAAAATGAATATTGTGACTTCACCTTTTATCAGTTTGCCTTATTTTACACTCAACTTCGATGGACCACTAATAAGAGTAAAGCAGATTAATAGAGATGTGCATTTAAAATCAAGAAAATTTTCCAAATTATTTCTATGAAGCAAGTTTAACACTGGCCCCATAAAAAAATTATTGAACCTATTTCACTTACGAATATTGACACAAAAATTCTAAATAAAACATTAGCACACAGAGTCCAAAACCAAACTATATTTTTAAAATTATATATTAATACCATGGCCAACTGGTATTTATGCCAGGAATGCACTGTACTTTTTATATGATTTATTCTGCATTCTGCAATGTATTTAACTAAGTGCTATAAGAATTAGAGAGTTCAGCTTGCTCTCAGATGATTGGTCTATAGTTATTCTTTTCTTAAATTTTAGTTACTGGTGCCTACTCAAATGTCCAAAATTTCTTCCAGATCTCTGCATGACCCACAATTAAAATTAAATTACTTCCAGACTGAGATGCAAGTTTCAAAAATATGGCAACAGTGATATTTCTCAAAAGGCATCACTTTTAATAACTATCAGAAAATTGAGGCCATTAATTTCAAAGCAATTTTCTAGAGACATCCGTGCCAAAGAAAGATTGAGAATAATTGAGTTGCTATGTGATTATGAGTTTTATCTTATATCATAAATACTGGACTAAAATGGAAAGTCTTAGGAAGAAAAATATACCTTAATGCATAAAGTCCTTGGACTGCTTATTTAAGGAAACCATTTAAGTTTTAAGACTAAAAGAATCAATAAATTAAATGGATAATATTCTAAATAAACAGCAACCTAATTAAGCAAATCACCTACCAATGATAACTTTTAGGGTTTATCGTCCTTCTTTTGGAGAGGTCTAATAAAACATTGCCTATTGGTTTTTGAGAGCTGTACCCATGGTATTTATTTTTGGGGGCTCCAAAATCACTGCAGATGGTGACTGCAGCCATGAAATTAAAAGACACTTGCTCCTTGGAAGAAAAGTTATGACCAACCTAGATAGCATATTAAAAAACAGAGACATTACATGGCCAACAAAGGTCTGTCTAGTCAAAGCTATAGTTTTTCCAGTAGTCATGTTTGGATGTGAGAGCTGGACTATAAAGAAAGCTGAGTGCCGAAGAATTGATGCCTTTGAACTGTGGTGTTGGAGAAGACTCTTGAGAGTCCCTTGGACTACAAGGAGATCCAACCAGTCCATCCTAAAGGAAATCAGTCCTGAATACTCATTGGAAGGACTGATCGTGAAGTTGAAACTCCAATACTTTGGCCACCTGATGCAAAGAACTGACTCATTTGAAAAGACCCTAATGCTGGGAAAGATTAAAGGCGGGAGAAGGGGATGACAGAGGATGAGATGGTTGGATGGCATCACCAACTCAATGGACATGAGTTTGAGTAAACTCTGGGAGTTGGTGATGGACAGGGAGGCCTGGTGTGCTGCAGTCCATGGGGTCACAAAGAGTTAGACACAATTGAGTGACTGAACTGATTGACTGACCGACTGACCTATGATATGGCAAACCAGAGCAAATAAGCCCAAAGTCCACAATTTGGGGCCCCTTCTGTTGCTGTTTGTTAAGCAGTAGCTTAGGAAAGGGGGTTAGTGGCAGAGAAGGTGATTTTTCTTGGTAGCATTTAATAAGATGTAATGTGTACATGGGGCTTCCCAGGTGGCACAGTGGTAAAGAATCCACCTGCCAATGCAGGAGATGCAGCTTCAATCCCTTGGAGTAGGAAATGGCAATCCACTCCAGTATTCTTGACTGGGAAATCCCAAGGACAGAGGAACCTGGTGGGCTACAGTCCACGGAGTCACAAAAAAGTTACACATGATCGAGCAACTGAGCACACACAAAAGATGTGTATATACAAATAATTACCATACCTACCGCTGAGCTTACTACAAATCAGAGTATGCTTCATAGGACTGTCTTTTTCCATTTCTGTACAAGCCCATTAGGATGTTGGTCACTAACCTAATTCCTTTTCAAGGTTGTTCTTGATGTTAATATCAATTTGCTTGCATCTGTATAGTGCTACTGAGGACCAGGGGAAACGGAAGGACCTCTGTAATTAGCTCAAAGTCTACCACTCCTGAAGAATGGTTCTGAAAACTCTACTCACAGAAAGTTCACTCTGTTAATGTTTGCTGCAAGCTTCTATGGCAGACTTAGAAATAAGGATAATGTATGAACTAGTGTGCATTACCCTTATTAGGGGTTCATCCAAGTTGAGGGTAAAAATTAGGCAAACTGATAAGAAGTGAAGTCTCAATACTCCTTTGTCTCTGATTAAATTGTTGGTGTGAAAATTGAACGTGTTAGTCCCTCAGTTGTGTCCAACCTTTTGCAACCTCATGAACTGTAGTCCACTAGGATCCTCTTATAATATTTTAAAGCAAAAGCAGCAAATATGTTTGAGCAACTATGAACTGCTGCTGATCCTGCTAAGTCGCTTCAGTCGTGTCTGACTCTGTGCAACCCCATAGATGGCAGGCCACCAGGCTCCTCTGTCCCTGGGATTCTCCAGGCAAGAACACAGCACGGGTTGCCATTTCCTTCTTCAATGCATGAAAGTGAAAAGTGAAAGTGAAGTCACTCAGTAGTATTCGACTCCTAGTGACCCCATGGACTGCAGCTTACCAGGCTCTTCCATCCATGGAATTTTCCAGGCAAGAGTACCAGAGTGTGTTGCCATTGCCTTCTCCAAACTATGAACTAACAGGTATGATACTAGATAGGATGGTGAGAAGGCTTTATTTCTTGTGATGAAAAATGTTCAGTTATGTTAAATGCTGAGGATGAGAAGGTTGGATGGCATCACCGACTCAATGGACAAGCATTTGAGTAAACACTGGGAGTTGCTAACAGACAGGGAGGCCTGGAGTGCTGTAGTCCTTGGGGTCCCAAAGAGTCAGACATGACTGAGTGACTCTATTGATGTTAAATGCTTCCCCTAGTAGATGCTGATGTTCCTCTCAGATTCCCTTGATGCTTTTTATTATTCTGGGCAACACTTCCTCTGTTTTGAGATCCTTTTGCTTTCAATATTGGACACCTGAGACAACCTGGAGGACTGTCCTTGGATTACTGAAATAACTCTGGTACAAATTGTTTGGTTGCCTGGGGCTTACTTCCCTCTCACTTCCCCTGGAGGGTTTTGGCCAACAACTAGACAAACACCGTATATTAATGCATATATGTGGAATCTGAAAAAAATTGGTATAGACGATTTTATTTACAAAGCAAAAATAGAGACAGAGATGTAGAGAACAAGTGTATGGATACCAAGGGGAAAGGGTGGGTGAATGAGATTAATTGGGATATTGGGAGTGACATACATACATTATTGATACTATATGTAAAATAGGTAACTAATGAGAACTTACTGTACGGCATGGGGAACTCAACTCAGTGTTCTTTGGTGACCTAAATGGGAAGGGAATCCAAAAAAAGAGGGAGTATATGTTTATGTGTGGGCTTCCCTGGAGACTCAGACAGAAAAGAATCTGTCTGAAATGCAGGAGACCTGGGTTCAGTCCCTGGGTCAGGAAGATCCCCTGGAAGAAAAAATGGCAATCCACTCCAGTATTCTTGCCTGGGAAATCCTATGGACAGAGGGGCCTGGCGGGCTACAGTCCATGGGGTCACAAAGAGTCAGATACAACTGAACGACTAACACTATCACACTATGCAAGATGTATATGAATAGCTGATTCAGTTTGCTGTACAATAGAAACTAACACAACGTTGTAAAGCAACTATACTCCAATAAAAGTTTTAAAAGAGCATGAAAGCACAGCCCTCTTGTTCTCATCTGGACAAATTTAAGGAATAGCACACTCCTCAGAATTCCCCTTGGAGATCAGCTTCTCAGCTTCTCTTGAAAGGACTTTGCCTGAAATCTGAAATTGTATCCTTACTTGTGCTTTTCATATTCCTTGTCCTGCTTCCTCCAGTTCTTAACTGGTTTCTTCTGACAGCATGTCCTTAATTAATCCCTTAATTAATCCTCATCTCATAATCAGCTTTTGAGGGACTCAGCCAAAAATACCACCTCCACCCCAAATTAAGAACTGAAAGATGTGCAAAACCTCACTGATTTCCTAGAAACAGGTAAAAACTCTTTTCAAAGCATTCAGAAAGCAGTGACAGTTTGTTGAATAGCTAATTGTGGAGATGGAATGAGTCATTGGGTCGTGATGTCCATCAGAAAGGATTTATCTCAGTATGATCTCATTCTTTCTGCACATAAATATACGTGGGTGTGGGACAATGGGAAAATATACCAGGTTTTTCAAGGGCAGAAGCATGAGTGAAAAGAAGGTGCATGTGTACAGAAAGAGCTTTTTAATAGCTCTTAAAAAATCCAACAAGAGAAAAATGTAAGAAGCTGAGAATAATGAAATCATATTCATTCCCTCTAGACTTCCCATTATCTTTGTTTTAGTAAAGGCATTTTTTTTATGGTGTTTGTATGGTATAAATCTGGAGAGTCAAAAAAGAGAAGGCACTTTAGAAAAACTTTTTATAAAAACTTCAAATACTGAAGAAAAGCCAAAAGAAGCAGATCCAATGATATATTTAATTAACCTACTGAGTGGGACTTCGGTTTTAACTCCTGGAGATCCAAGAAAAAAGCAGTAAAATCTAAAAGCACAGAAAAGAAACAGCCTCTTAGACACAGAAGCCAAACATGGACAATCACTTACTGCCCTGTTTGAATGGAAGCTTTACTAGGACAAGAAATGGGTCTGCTTTGCTCACCACTAGAACATTGTAAACTACCTATATTTGCTTGTTAAGTGGATTATTGTATTAGTCAATTACATTATTATTTTATAACTTATTATAGTAACTTACTGATGGACTATTTTATTTATAATTTACATTTTATATATATTGTTATTTATAGTTATAATGTGTATTATACTTTATACTATATTTTTAGTTATTTTATTTATAATAATCTACTGAGTCATTTTACATATTAATTGCATTACATCTTAATAATTCATTATACTAATTTATTGATTATTTTAATCCATTGACTTAATTATTTTAATTAGTTGATTGTCTTATTAATTAATTAAATTTAAAACATAATTCTGAGTTATTTCTTTACAAAGACTATGTACCTTTTGATTTGGCACATAACAGTTACTCAAAAACGTATGTGGAATAAATAAGCTCTTGATATCACAACTGGGACACATGGCCTGGTAAATATGATTTTACTCATAGGAATAATGGAAACAAATGCTTTAAATAACGACTGTCCTGGAAAATTTGAGATGTATGGATCTGATTGGCCCAACCTGGAGAAAGAAGAAAACTTCACTTGCCCAACATTTACAGAAATGAAGTCCCAGATACCATTAGTGGTAAAGAATCTTCCACCTGCAATGCAGGAGACATACGAGACATGGGTTCAACCCCTGGGTCTGGAAGATATCCTGGAGGAGGGCATGAAAATCACCCCAATATTCTTGCCTGGAGAATCCCATGGACAGAGGAGCCTGGTGGGCTACAGTCCATGGGGTCGCAAAGAGTCAGACATGACTGAAGCGACTTAGCACACACATATGTTCAACCTTGGGCCTAAAAAAAGCCTAATACGGATTTCCCAGCTTTCCACTTAGCCCAAATAGTTAATAATATCAGGAGTGATTATTGTAACCTAAAGGGTTCTGGTCCTTACCCTGATACTTACCCAAGGATCATGAAAGTGAAACCAAAGTGAAAGTGTTAGTTGCTCAGTCATGTCCACCTTTTTGCAACCCTGTGAACTGTAGCTCGCCAGGCTCCTCTGTCCATGGAATTCTCCAGGCAAGAACATTGGAGTGGGTAGCCATTCCCTTCTCCAGAGGATCTTCCTGACCTAGGGATCACCATATATGGTGTCTAACCTAGTCTAAGTCTATACACAATATCTAACATGAAGAAGAGACATATTAGATATGAAATATCAAGAAATGGCACTAAGAGTGAAGATATATTCTTAAAATTTTTAAAGGAATCCTATGCCTTCAATCAATGATATTTAAAATGTATTTCTTTTATCTCCTTCTGAGTCCCCTTATTCTGCTATCTACTCCCTAATATCCCCTGGCAGTTTCCAGATCTAAGCTTTGGTTCATAGGTTTGATGCTTTTTACTGGTAATGTGTACTCCCAATAACAGTATATATACAACATGCTATCTCAACTGGCAGAGAGTCTGACAGTCAATTTATTAACACTAACAGAATAGTAACATTTTCTTTACTTGTGCAATGTGGTGTAAGTATATTTAATGGAATTAGATCTCAATTAATTGAATATCTACTCAAGACCAGTAAAAAATATTGAAGATGACTCCATCTATATATCTATCCATTCTCATTTTAAGATAAAGAAACTGCATTATATTTATATTAAGTAATTGACTCACACAGACTGCTTCATACCAACCCTGGGAGGTTGTTCCTATCTCATAGTTTAGAAAACTGGCTCTCAAAGAGGATATAACATTTTTGTACTTTACCAGAGTTGATGATTTCTGCTCTTGGTTGGTTGTCTTGGCCTATCAGGTGGTAATTTTTTTTAAAGCTACAGTATATGAGCTTTATAAAAATCTCTATTATTAAATATTTCTTCTCCTTAAATAAGCAACACCATCCCCACCACCATTGTTTCAGGAAAACTGTTGCTAGAACTAATTAATTCCTTCTTTAAGAGTTCAGTTAATATGCTTGACTTCTTTTAGAGAATTACAGTTCTGAGAGCTGGCTTCCTTCTAGCAAGAAAGAAACAGAAAGCAAAAACCTTGAGAGGAAGAAAGATAAAGAAACAAATGCTATGTCCAGAGTACACCTCTATGGGTGAAACACCATTCAACCAAATCACCTGTAGCCTCAAGTTGAGTTTTTTTTTTTCCTCCATGGAAACAGAAGTCATTGATTCTCTCCAGCCCTAAAAGGTGGTGTTGGCAAGGATCAAGGAAATGAGGAACAAGGGTTTAGACACATTTCAGCATATAGGTATTTTATTTCTCCTCTAACTGGACTCAAACACCCTTGCTCCTAAAAAACACTTTATTGTACATGCCAACTGGATGAACATCAGGTTAGAGACTAAAAACAGCTGTTGTAGGTCCATCAGCAGAATATCATTGGAATCTTGAAAGTACTTTCCGAATATAATTAATAGTAGCATGTGTATGCCACTCTTGAAAAACTTTAAAATCAGTCACACCTAATTGAATTTTAAAAATTTATTTCGGAAAAAAAGCATTTTAGCTTGTGAGGTCAGACTTCTCAGCTCAACTTAAATTACTTCCTCCAAATTTCACATGTATTATCTTGTGTTCGTGAGTGAGAAAGTAAGAGTGTGTGTTATTGCTTTGTTATTGCTGCAAAAGGAAACGTTTCCTTAAAAGGCAAAGAATCAAAATGAGGACCCTCTCTCTCCCTTAATGAAAACAAACATCTATTAGAGAGACCATAAAACACTCAAGTAGTATAAAAAGATGATCCTTTAACAAGAATGCCCCTGAGTCCTGACACACACGGCAGCCTGTAACTGAGTCCTTTTGGATTCCACAGTAGAGGAAAGAGAGGTTTAGCAAGATTAGAGGAGATTTATACATGGTGCAATCATGTGAGGAACACCAGACACAGTTTTGGAATGAGCAGATCAACGAATTTCTAAGCACAACATTGCACGACCATTACAGATGAGAATGCTCCAACTACTGAACTCAATTAAAAAAAAAATTTCTTTTTTACTTTTTGGCTGCACTGGGAGGCATAGTGGGATCTTAGTTCCCCCACCAGGGATCGAACCTGCACTCCATGCATTGGAAGTGCATAATCTTAACCACTGGACTGCTAGGGAAGTCCCTGAATTTGATCGTGTTTAAGGACCAAGATATGCCTAAAGCCAAGCATCTGATCCACAGAATCCGAATGTCCACCTCTCACATTACTTCAATAATCAAAAAGATTTGAGAAAAAACAGGTGAACCAACACTAAAAACACCATAACGCCATTGGAAAAATAGTTCCCTCCCTCAATATTTAGCTTGTTTTTTTCTTGCCTCTCTCCATGCACATAATTGAGTCTGATCATTCACTTTTTTTTTTTTTGATCATTCACTTTTGAAAACGCAGTTAATGACCCATATCCAGTTCAGTGAAGCAGTGACAGAACACCAACTCATGACCAGAAGAACAGTTCAGGTTTGACTGGGAACATGGGAACCGATGTCATGATTTCTTCATGTTTAATCACTTGCATGATTTCTACATGCAAGTCCAGCATGTATCATTTACCTAATGAGCCAGTGGTTTTTTTTTCATAGATTTTTCATGTTCTTTTTGTCTTTTAACTGAAAGGTATTTGGGAGAAAATTAAAGTTGATGATTTCAGTGTTTTCATTAAAAGGAAAACTAACTTTTGCCCTTAAGGTTTATTTTATATATACATATATTCTCTTTTACCTCTTATTTTGTATTTGCAACAAAGGAGAGATGGAAAGTTTTGTTGAATTATAATGCCAAACCCCAAAAGGCTAGTCTTTCGTCTTCTAAATGATAAATTGCCCCGTTTTGAAAGTCATTGCCTCCTTCACTCCTTTTCTTCCTCCTGCTTGCACCCTTTGTTTCCTGGAAATAATTGAAGATCTCATTAGATAGGGCCAGAGTCCAGTGATCTCTTTAAAGGCTTTTAGAAACATGAACCTTATTAATTGTCATGAGAGATTAGATTGTTACCTGTCCCAAGGCAAACCTTTTCTTTTTCTTTTTTTTTTTAAAGCTTTTCTTTTTCAACATCTCTCTCTTTTGTATCTTTTGGGCCTCTGCTTTCTTCAGATGTATGGAGCCCAACATCAGTTTTTATATACCTCATTCTGTATTCCAGCACTGTCTGCATTTGGATGACAGCTGAGAATGGCTAGAAGTATGACAAAGCACTACCATATGGAAATATTTCTATTTATGTGGACACCTTCTTTGAGTGGAGCAAATTAATGTACAGTCTGAAGGACAAGAACTGAACAAGACAACCACATGACTGCCATGAAAATTCTGTCATCCTTAACAGGCCAATTTCTGCCTCACTCTCCATACCTACTCAGACAACTGGCAGAAGTCCACCCCTTACTAAGTGAGTAGCTTGGGGCAAGTTCCTTCACTGCTCTGTTTTATTTTTCTCATCTGTAAAGCCAGCATAGTAACGGAGCTTCACTGATCAAATTTATTTTTAAGGATTTGTTTTTTTTAATTAATTCACAACAGAAAAGTGACCAGAAAAGCACAAAAAGCTCCTGTACCCCCTTTTACCCAAGTTTCTTATTGTTAATATGATACTTCATTTGCTTCACATCTCTCTTTCATTACCATTAGTTTTTTTCTAAATTCTTGCACAGCCATCTGCTGACACAATATTCCCATCACTTCAAAACATTTCAATATATATTTCTTGGAAATGATGACATTCTCCTACATCATCAATAAAACTCCTCCAAATCAAGAAATCAACAATGATAGGACCCTAACATCCAATCTACAGACTCCAATTCAAATTAGAGACTGGGAGCAAATTTCTAGTGACCTTATCTCTGTCCATCCCATAGCTCCCCACTCCACATTCCCTGGGGTTATGGAGTTCATTGGTAAATTACTTTAAACTGAACTCTCCCCCAGGTAGCAGGGCTAATCCCAAACCTAAACTGATACATTATGAGAAATTTAAAGACATTAACTTGAGCCCTTGTCTTGACCCCAGTTTTCAGCCTACTTCCATTTAAAGTCCTTACATTTGTGACAAAACCCTACTTTTAGAACCTACAGAAGGCCTTATTTTCCTATGTTTAAGATGCTGTCCTTGGAGTTGAAGTCAGAGAGAGTTTTCAATAATTTTGTTCAGTAGTCAAACATTTTAAATGAAATTATATCAAACCATGATGTGTAAATAAGGATGCATGTGTGTGTGCTAAGTCACTTCAGTCATATCCGACTCTTTACAATCCCATGGACTGTAGCTCTCCAGGCTCCTCTGTCCATAGGATTCTCAAGGCAAGAATACTGGAGTGGGTTACCATTTTCTTCTCCAGGGATCAAACCCGCATCTTCTGTGTCTCCTGCATTGGCAGGTGGGGTCTCTACTACTAGAACCACCTGGGATGCCCGTATATAAGGTTTCAGTTCAGTTCAGTTCAGTTCAGTCACTCAGTCATGTTCAAATCTTTGTGATCCCATGGACTGCAGCACGCCGGTCTTCTCTGTCCATCACCAATTCCTGGAGCTTACTCAAACTCATGTCCATCGAGACAGTGATGCCATCTAACCATGTCATCCTATGTTGTCCCCTTCTCCTCCTGCCTTCAATCTTTCCCAGCATCAGGGTCTTTTCAAATGAGTCAGCTCTTCGCATCAGGTAGCCAAAGCACTGGAGCTTCAGCTTCAGCATCAGTCCTTCCAATGAATATTCAGGACTGATGTCCTTTATGATGGACTGGTTGGATTTCCTTGCAGTCCAAGGGACTCTCAAGAGTTTTCTCCAACACTACAGTCCAAAAGCATCAATTCTTCGGTGCTCAGCTTTTTTTGTAGTCCAACTCTCACATCCATTGATGACTACTGGAAAAACCATAGCTTTGACTAGATGGACTTTTGTTGGCAAAGTAATGTCTCTGCTTTTTAATATGCTATCTAGGTTGGTCATAACTTTTCTTCCAAGGAGCAAGTGTCTTTTAATTTCATGCTGCAATCACCATCTGCAGTGATTTTGGAGCCCCCCAAAATAAAGTCTGTCACTGTTTCCACTGTTTCCCCATCTATTTGCCATGAAGTAATGGGACCAGATGTCATGATCTTAGTTTTCTGAATGCTGAGCTTTAAGCCAGCTTTTCACTCTCCTCTTTCACTTTCATCAAGAGGCTCTTTAGTTCTTCTTCAATTTCTGCCATAAGGGTGGTGTCATCTGCATATCTCAGGTTATTGATATTTCTCCCAGCAATCTTGATTCCAGCCTGTGCTTCATCCAGCCCAGCATTCCACATGATGTACTCTGCATATAAGTTAAATTAGTAGGGCGACAATATACAGCCTTGACGTTCTCCTTTTCCTATTTGGAACCAGTCTGGTGTTCCATGTCCAGTTCTAACTGTTGCTTCCTGACCTGCATACAGATTTCTCAAGAGGCAAGTCAGGTGGTCTGATATTCCCATCTCTTTCAGAATTTTCCACAGTTTATTGTGATCCACACAGTCAAAGGCTTTATCATAGTCAATAAAGCAGAAGTAGATATTTTTCTGGAACTCTTGCTTTTTTGATGATCCAACAGATGTTGGCAATTTGATCTCTTGTTCCCCTGCCTTTTTTAAATCCAGCCTGAGCATCTGGAAATTCATGGTTCATGTACTGTTGAAACCTGGCTTGGAGAATTTTTAGCATTTACTTTACTAGCATGTGAGATAAGTGCAATTGTGCAGTAGTTTGAGCATTCTTTGGCATTGCCTTTTTTGAGGGATTGCAATGAAAACTGACATTTTCCAGTCCTGTGGCAGCCCTTGATGTTGTTTGGAAATTACTAAATCCCTTAAGATATTTCAGTATCTTAGGGAAAATTTGTTGGTAATAGACAAGTCAAGACATTTTGAAGGACCATCAGGAAAACATTTATTTGCTGTTACAGTCAATGTCATGAATCATTATACTAGATAATTTCTTCAGGTCAGCTCAGTCGCTCAGTCATGTCTGACTCTTAGTTACCCCATGGACTGCAGCACACCAGGCTTCCCTATCACCAAGTCCCAGAGCTTGCTCAAACTCATGTCCGTCAAGTCGGTGATGCCATCCAACCATCTCATCCTCTGTCGTCTGCTTCTCCTCCCACCTTCAATCTTTCCCAACATCAGGGTCTTTTCCAACGAGTCAGTTCTTCACATCAGGTGGCCAAAGTACTAGAGCTTCAGCTTCAGCATCAGTCCTTCCAATGAATATTCAGGACTGATTTCCTTTAGGATTGACTGGTTTGATCTCCTTGCTGTCCAAGGGACTCTCAAGAGTCTTCTAATTTCTTAGAGATGATCAAAACCATGTACCCCCAACTGTGGTAAAAGGAGCCTAGGGTAATTCCCCTGAGCCCTACCTCCTAGTATTCATACTTCATGTCATACTATCCTCTTAAGTGTGACCAGGACCAAGAAACTACAAGCAGACATGATGAGATAATGAGATGTGTATGATTATTGTTGTTCAGTCACTCAGTCATGTCCTACTCTTTGCAACCCCATGGATTGCAACACATCAGTCTTCCCTGTCCTTTACTATCTCCTGAAGTTTGCTCAAACTCATGTCCATTGAGTTGGTGATACCATCGAACAATCTCATCCTCTGTCGTCCGCTTCTCCTCCTGCCTTCAATCTTTCCAGGCATCAGGGTCTTCTCCAATAAGTCAGTTCTTCACATCAGGTGGCCAAAGTACTGGAGCTTCAGCTTCAGCATAAGTCCTTCCAATGAATATGCAGGACTGATGTCCTTTAGGATTGACTGGTTTGATCTCCTTGCTGTCCAAGGGACTCTCAAGAGTCTTCTCCAACACCACAGTTAAAGAGCATCAATTCTTGGGTGCTCAGCTTTCTTTATATGGTCCAACTCTCACATCCATACATGACTACTGGAAAATCCATAGCTTTGACTATACAGACCTTTTTCAGCAAAGTGATGTCTCTGCTTTTTAATGTGCTGTCTAAGTTTGTCATAGCTTATGTTACTTATATTGTAACTCCCATTTGCACAACACTTTCTCTTGTGCTGACTTTGAAGAATCAGTTATCATGATATAAACTGGCCTAAGGGAAGGATTGTATGGTAAGCAATCAAGGGTGACTCCTGCAACAGCACCAAGAAACCAAAGCCCTTGTTCCTACAGCCTCTGCAAGAAACAGAATGCTGCTAACAGCCCTTGGAGCTTGAAAACAAGATTCTTCCCCAGTTCAACCTTAGATGAGACTGTGACCCTAGATGATACCTGGATTGCAGCTTGTGAGACCTTAGAGCATAAAATCTAGATAAGCCAGTCATGGACTCCTCAGCCACAGACACTTGATCCTAGAATTCACCAGCTGTTACTTTAGGAGTGTGTCTTTCATCTCTTTAATCATGTTTGGTACTAAAGGACAAATTTGAATCTGAAAACTTGATTACTTTGGAATCTCACATAAGTGCTTTTTCCTAAAATTTCTTGAATTACTGCTTCCTTCCCTTCCTTTTTATTTACATTCCTAGAAATCCTACCCTTAGCAAAAAGACTCTTGGCTTGTTCTATAACATATTTTCTCTTTTTTACTCATGATTTCTATTTCTTCATGTTTTGTTTCAATTTTTGAGATAGTTTCTACATTTGAACTTTCAAATAATTTATTCAGGTTTCAACAGTGTCAATTCCATTTTTTCACTTCTTTGAAATCTTTAAATTCACAAATCATTGTTTCAATTTCTCAAATCTTTTTTTGCTTTATTATTTTTTGTTGTATTTCCTGTATTTTCTATCAGAATTCTCATGGGATTTTTTTTTAAACTGTGCTTGATCTTCTTGAAGTACACAGACTGTTAGGCTCTTAGATGCAATGCAGGGGCTTAGTTGCCAGAAGGCCTGTGGGATCTTAGTTCCCTGACCGTGAATTGAACCTGTGCCCCCTGCATTGGAAGGCAGGTTCCTAATCCCTGGACCACCAGGGAAGTCCCTCATCACAGATTTTTTTAAAGTTTTCTTCTAATGTGATAATGCCTCTCCTCTGAACTGCTAATTTCTCTTAACTGACTTCTGAATTACATGTTGATTCATTTCGGCAAGTGGAGAAATCTCAGAACCATTGCCAGCAAGGTTTTTGGAACTTGTCAGGTTATAGTAGCTTTGCAGAATAGTGAAGTTAGCCATTTTTCATGTTTAATCACTGGTGAAACAATGGGACTGATTGGTCTTGAAAGCTCTATTATTTCAGTCTTATCCACGTGTGAGCTTTGAGTGGCTGTCATTTTTTGGCCCACTGGAAGGGGAGCAGTTCACAGCAGCAGTCCAAGGGATCAACAGAGTGGCTCGGGGATTTGGTGTCAAGCAGGAAAGAAAGGTTGATCTCCACAGGTTTATGTGATCCCTATAGTCTGCCATCTGCCCTCTCAGAGAGCCTTGGCATCTGAGCTCTTTACCCCAGGGGAGATCAAAGAAAATGATTTCCTCCCTCCTGGTGATTGAAATCAGGTGGCAGCAAAGGTGCCTTCTCTTCCTAGCCTGGTTTCTACAAGATCATCTGGGAAACCTGAAGATTCCAGATGTGTGGGATCCCTTCCAGGTCCCCACAATAAAACATGGTCATCTCTATACCACCTCCCCTGCTCCCACCCTAAAGACACTCACATACATAAGCTTTAACTTACTGGTTGAATCACCCCAGCAGAAAGTTGAGGGAAATAGAAGTAAAAAACTTGTGCTCAGTCTGCCATCTTCCAAGAATCTATCCTCTGGGTGGAGGGATATTTTTTATACTTTTTTTTTTTTTTTTTTGCTTTCATATATACTAATAGCTCAGTGGGTAAAGAATCTGCCTGAAATGCAGGAGACACAGGAGACCTGGGCTCGATCCCTGGGTTGCAAAGATCCCCTGGAGGAGGGCATGGCAACCCATCCCAGTATTCTTGCCTGGAGAATCCCACAGACAGAGGAGCCTGGAGAGCTACAGTCCATGGGGTTGTAAAGAGTTGGGTACAACTGAGCATGAACATGACGATACTAAAATCCACTTGAAGGCAGGGATGTTAGGTAGTTATTTTTTAAGACAGATTTTATAATGAGGACTAGGTTAATCGAACTCCAGCAGATTTCCTTAAAAGCACTGATGGAATTCTAAATATGAGGCATTATTTAGGTAAGTGGATGAGCCAAGCAAAAACATACACCTTGGAACTAACAACTAAGAAATATGGTCACATTAGCACCAGAAATTGATTTTTTTCTCAAGCCATTCACCAATTTTGCATCGATTAGTCATTGTCCTTGAAAATCAAGATGCTATTTGTCTGCATCAAGTGCTTAAAGGTTTCTCAAGAAATATCTGTGGATTTTGATGAATTGCAAATAAGACTGTGATAGACTGGTCTATGCAATTTTCATTGTTTAGATTTTTTAAATAACTCTGTGTATCTTTCTTATCAACTGATATCACCTAGTTAACAAAAAACCTTTCTGATGCCCAAATTGCTTTTAACAAAAAACCTTTCTGATGCCCAAATTGCTTTTAAAGACTTGTGAAGTAGTTTTGAATAGTTTCATGATAAACCATCTTAGGGAATGCTTGACCTGCCTTAAGGTCTTGCGTGTCCTAGTTCCTTAGTTGATTAATAGAAACATTCTTGAAGATGCATTGTTGTAAGTGTTTAAAGTACTTAAGCCCATAATTTTCTTCTGCTGTGAATGTAATTGGCTCCCATTTTAAGCAAAAGCATTTTGAGAGCATAAGAACATTGAACAGTGCTTCTCTTTGGATACAGAAATAAGGAACGAGGACACTAAGCAAAGAAAGGAGTGGTAGAAATAAGAATGAAATTAGGACAAGAGGTATGTTTTCAAGATGAATTGGGTCACTACTACTATTGCTAAGATAATATAGAATATCACTAAATTTTAAGTAGGGAAAATTACCACACCACCTAAAGAAGCCTTCTGCCTCAGAGGCAAAGGTTTATAAACCTGAACAGAGAGAATCTATGCTCCATTCTTCCAGTACCAATAGAATGGAAGGATTTTTCTTTTTCTTTTCTAAGTTTAAATGAGACCAAAGAGGTTCAGGTGGTCCTGAGAGCTTTGGAATTGAGTTTATTTTGTAGTGATGACATCTAGAGAAGTTTCAACCTGAGGTTTGACTTAATTGACCCCATATTATTTATACCAATATGGCTCTGAAATTCTCTGCTTTGATGTTCCTGAAGATTACCTCCCACCTACCAGGCTGAGCCTCTATTAGTTGAAATGTTTTGTAATGGTTGTTGCTTCCATTTTAGCTCAGCTGGATTCATGAGGGAAATGGAGGCAGGTAGCTAGGGTAGATTTAGGGAACATGGGGCTAATCTTACATTGATATGTGCTTTTGGAAATAGTTTTATGTGATTCCCTCTCATCCTAATAAAAATTTCTGCCATGACATGGAGCACTTAGAACCTGGCAAGAGAAACCCCTGACTTGGAACTCTAGTTTTAGACAGTTTCATTTGGGTTCTCCCCAAATTGTACCCTACTATACAAGGTGAGGAGCCCATGGATCCAAGGGATCTGGCTATTCTAATTTGAACCAGGACTTCTAGATTTTTAGGAAAGTATATTTGTCAAGATAAGAGTATAAAATATTTTTTATTTCACTTTGTGGTAACTCGATTCATTACCTTTATATTTTATTTTTATTTGCTTATTTATTTGACTGTGTCTTTGGGTCTTAGTTGTGGTGCTGGGGCTTCTCTGGTTGTGGTGTGTGGACTTAGTTGCTCTCTGTGGCATGTAGAATCTTAGTTCCATGACTAGGGATCAAACCAATGCCTCCTGCATTGAAAGGCGCATTCTTAACCACTGGGCCAACAGGGAATTCCAATATTTGTATTTTAGGTAGCGTGTGGGCCTTCATTTGTACTCCAACACATGGTAGGAATGGGTCCACTTGTCCCTACTTCTTTAGGGCAGGAGAAGACTCTGCTTGACCAATACATGGACCCATTCTAGCACCATTCCTTTCCCATCTCAGAACAAGCCTTTCAACTAGTGTGTGTTTCTGACTTTCCCACTAACTAAGTGGGGGACTTTCACATGCTGCTTCATCTGAGCCTCAAGTTTTCCTATCTGTACAACAAGATGATCGAACAGGATGAGCTAAAGTTTCCTTCTTGTTCTTCCACCAGGAAGAGTGGCAAAGACTAGATGGCTATTTTTGGCTTTTCAGGGTTTAGTGGGGTCTTTAAAGACTTGTGAATCATGGGCTCTGTGGGTAAAGCAGAGTGGGTCCTCAATACCCATGTGTGTCCTGAATATGCAATTGAGTTACCCTAGACCTCTTCAATTTGTGTGAGTGAAAATGAATTCAATAAAACTTCAATTTTACCAATTTTTACCCATGTCCTTAAGGTAAGAGCCCCTGCCCTCAAAATTTCACCCAACTATTTATGGGCATCCCTAGGGTTTCTTGGGCTTTCCTGGTGACTCAGTGGTAAAGAATCTGCCTGCCAATGCAGGAAACCTGGGTTTGATCCCTGGGCTAGGAAGATCCCCTGGAGGAGGGCATGGGAACCCACTCTAGTATTCTTGCCTGGAGAATCCCATGGATAGAGGACCCCGGTGGGCTACAGTCCATAGGGTCTCAAAGAGCCGGACACAACTGAAATGATTTAGCACACACGCAGGGTTTCTTACTAATTCTTAGGTTTCCTCACTCCAGGATACCTTGTTAGTGTCTGCTAAATAATGTCTTCCCCTTGACCCTCTGCACTGCACCTGTTGCCCCTGTTGGTGCCAGACAGCATGAATAGTGGTGCCAAGGCACCAATTCCTGATGCCTCCAGAATGAGCTGCAACCATGTTGCACACCATGCTGAGGAGGAATGCCCCTCTGCCTTTTTCTTCCTTGTTTTTCCTAATTTGTCCCTGACATAAGAGGCAGAGTAAGCAAGCTCTGCTCTCTCACATAGTCAGGTTAGAGCAGAGTTTCTCTTGAAGGGGTTCAGACACAGAACCAAGGACCACACGACATACTCTGACACTGGCTTCACCATCTCTCCCCAGGTGCTGAATATCTTCTGGCCCCTTCCCCACATGAATATCAGTCAGGTAGATGCTCATAGATTACTGGCCCACTAAACCTATTTAAGTATACCACATATGTGGACACAACTAGGACACAACACCTCAGTGCATGAATGAATCAATAAAAGAAATAACTAAATACCAGGGAAATGATAGTGTAGAGTGATATTATACTGACTTTCCGAATGTTACAGAAATACATTCAGATCCACATTGTTTGTGGAGATTAACTGTATATTTTAGGCCTCAGTGAATGGTTCTTACATTTGGTGCATTAGAGAAAGTTAATCATTAATATCCACTGAGTATTTATGATGTGACAGGAACCAGAATGCACACTTATGTGCATTATATTTTGTAATTCCTGTAAGTCAGGGGTAGGTAAAGCTTTTCTTCTGTAAATGGACAGATAGTAAGTTGGTTTCAGTTTTGTAGACTATAATGTCTCTGTAACACTGTTCAGCTCTGAAAGTGGCAAAGCAAACACATGGATTTGCCTGTGTTCCAATAAAACTTTATTTACAAAAATGACTGCAAGCCGAATTTAGCCAGCAGGCCAAAATTTACTGACCCTGGCTTTACCAAGTTCTTGAGGCTAGTGCTATTTCCATCTTCATTTAACAGACAAGAATATGGAAGCATAAAGAGGCTAAGAAACACATAGATATGGAGGAGTGGAACTGGGATTAGAACCTAAGAAGTCTGATGCCAGAGCTCACACTTTTTCAGTGCTGAGTCATTTCTGGCACTTGGCAGTAAGTTGGAGACTACCCTTAGGTGGAACACTTAAAAGCTGGGGCCTTGCTGTGAATATGGGTTACACGTGGGCTAAATGTTTGCTTCCTTAGTCATCATCATAGCCAACACAGAGCCTGATAGTTACTGATCATCCATTAAAAAAAAACAGTAATAAATGAAAGGTCATTTATCTTGCTTTGAAATATCAGGAATGTGTGGTGTATGCTCCATGAAACAACCCTTAATTACAGAATTGCCGTATTCATGATTTCTTAATTGCTCTAATGATTTGATGTCATTTACTACCTATTAATTTCCTTTTCAACATGGCTCCTCAAGCCAGCTCTACATTTTATAAGAAAGCATGAGTCAAAAATAGTAATAATTATTATATTTACAATATATTTATATCATACTATTACTATGTGTGTATTAATCACTCTGTCATGTCTGACTCTTTGCGACTCCATGGACTGTAGCCTACCAGGGAAGCTCTTTACTACTATATATATACATCATTTATAATTATATATCTATACATATATGATGTGATACATATATATCTACACATTTATGATATGGGCTTCCCTGGTGGCTCAGACAAGAAAAAATCTGTCTGCATTTCAGGAGACCCTGGTTTGATCCCTGAGTTGGGAAGATCTTCCCACCCCCGCCCTTGGGCTCCAAAATCACTGCAGATGGTGAGTGCAGATATGAATTTTTTTAATTTATTTATTCTAATTGGAGGCTAATTACTTCACAACATTGTAATGGTTTTTGCCACACATTGACATGAAGCAGCTATGGGTATATATGTGTTCCCCATCCTGAATGCACCTCCCACCTCCCTCCCCATACCATCCACCTGGGTCATCCCAGTGCACCAGCCCTGAGCACCCTGTCTCATGCATCAAACCTAGATTGGTGATCTGTTCACATATGAAAATATACATGTTTCAATGCAATTCGCTCAAATAATCCCACCCTTGCCTTCTCCCACAGAGTCCAAAAGACTGTTCTATACATCTGTGTCTCTTTTGCTGTCTCACATATAGGGTTATCATTACCATCTTTCTAAATTCCATATATATGCATTAGTACACTGTATTGGTGTTTTTCTTTCTGGCTTACTTAACTCTGTATAATAGGCTCCAGTTTCATCCACCTCATTAAAACTGATTCAAATGTATTTTTTTAATGGCTGAGTAATATTCCACTGTGTATATGTACCACTACTTTCTTATCCATTTGTCTGCTGATGGACATCTCCACTGCTTCCATGTCCTGGCTATTGTAAACATTGCTGTGATGAACATTGGGGTACACGTGTCTCTTTCAATTCTGGTTTCCTCGGTGTGTATGCCCAGCAGTGGGATTGTTGGGTCATATGACAGTTCTATTTCCAGTTTTTTAAGGAATATCCACACTGTTCTCCATAGTGGCTGTATTAGTTTGCATTCCCACCAACACTGCAAAAGAGTTCCCTTTTCTCCACACCCTCTCCAGCATTTATTGTTTGTAGACTTTTTGATAGCAGCCATTCTGACTGACGTGATGTGGCACCTCATTGTGGTTTTGATTTGCATTTCTCTGATAATGAATGATGTTGAGCATCTTTTCATGTGTTTGTTAGCCATCTGTATGTCTTCTTTGGAGAAATGTCTGTTTAGATCTTTGGCCCATTTTTTGATTGGGTCATTTATTTTTCTGGAATTGAGCTGCATGAGCTGATTGTATATTTTTGAGATTAATTCATTGTCAGTTGCTTCGTTTGCTATTATTTTCTCCCATTCTGAAGGCTGTCTTTTCACCTTGCTTATAGTTTCCTTTGTTGTGCAAAAGCTTTTAAGTTTAATTAGGTCCCATTTGCTTATTTTTGCTTTTATTTCCATTACTCTAGGAGGTGGGTCATAGAGGATCCTGCTGTGATTTATGTCAGAGTGTTTTGCCTGTGCTTTCCTCTATGAGTTTTATAGTTTCTGGTCTTACATTTAGATCTTTAATCCATTTTGAGTTTATTTTTGTGTATGGTGTTAGAAAGTGTTCTAGTTTCATTCTTTTACAAGTGGTTGACCAGTTTTCCCCACACCACTTGTTAAAGAGATTGTCTTTTCTCCATTGTATATTCTTGCCTCATTTGTCAAAGATAAGGTGCCCATAGGTGGGTGGATTTATCTCTGGGCTTTCTATTTTGTTCAATTGATCTATATTTCTGTCTTTGTGCCAGTACCATACTGTCTTGATGACTGTGGCTTTGTAGTATAGTCTGAAGTCAGGCAGGTTGATTCCTCCAGTTCCATTCTTCTTTCTCAAGATTGCTTTGGTTATTTGAGGTTTTTTGTATTTCCATACAAATTGTGAAATTATTTGTTCTAGTTCTGTGAAAAATACCATTGGTAGCTTGATAGAGATTGCATTGAATCTATAGGTTGCTTTGGGTAGTATATTCATTTTCATTATATTGATTTTTCCAATCCATGAACATGATATATTTATCCATTTATTTGTGTCCTCTTTGATTTCTTTCATCAGTGTTTTAGAGTTTTCTATATATAGGTCCTTTGTTTCTTTATTGTTTCTTTAGGTAGATTTATTCCTAAGTATTTGATTCTTTTAGTTGCAATGGTGAATGGAATTGTTTCCTTAATTTCTCTTTCTGTTTTCTCATTGTTAGTGTATAGGAATGCAAGGGATTTCTGTGTGTTAATTTTATACCCTGCAAATTTTCTGTATTCTTTGATTAACTCTAGTAATTTTCTGGCGGATTCTTGAGGGTTTTCTATTTAGAGGATCATGTCATCTGCAAACAGTGAGAGTTTTACTTCTTCTTTTCCAATCTGGATTCCTTTTATTTCTTTTTCTGTTCTGATTTCTGTGGTCAAAACTATGTTAATTGTGGTGGTGAGAGTGGGCATTCATGTCTTGTTCCTGACTTTCGGGGAAATGCTTTCAATTTTTCACCATTGAGGATAATGTTTGCTGTGGTTTTGTCATATAGAGCTTTTATTATGTTGAGGCATGTTCCTTCTATTCCTGCTTTCTGGAGGGATTTTTATCGTAAATGGATGTTGAATTTTGTCAAAGGCTTTCTCTTCATCTATTGAGATGTTTGATATGTTTTTTATCCTTCAATTTGTTAATGTGGTGTATGACATTGATTGATTTGCAGATATTGAAGAATCCTTGCATCCCTGAGATAAAGCCCACTTGGTCATGATGTATGATCTTTTTAATATGTTGTTGGATTCTATTTGCTAGAATTTTGTTAAGGATTTTTGCACCTATGTTCATCAGTGATATTGGCCTGTAGTTTTCTTTTTTTGTATTGGGTGATGGTATTAGGGTGATGGTGGCCTCATAGAATGAGTTTGGAAGTTTACCTTCTTCTGCAATTTCTGGAAGAGTTTGAGTAGGGAAGGTGTTAGCTCTTCTCTAAATTTTTGGTAGAATTCAGCTGTGAAGCCGTCTGGTCCTGGGCTTTTGTTTGCTGGAAGTTTTCTCATTACAGTTTCTATTTCCATGCTTGTGATGGGTCTGTTAAGATTTTCTATTTCTTCCTGGTTCAGTTTTGGAAAGTTATACTTTTCTAAGAATTTTTCCATTTCTTCCAAGTTGTCCCTTTTATTGGCTTATAGTTGCTGATAGTAGTCTCTTACGATCCTTTGTATTTCTGTGTTGTCTGTTGTGGTTTCTCCATTTTCATTTCTAATTTCGTTAATTTGATTCTTCTCCCTTTTTTTCTTGATGAGTCTCACTAATGGTTTGTTAATTTTATTTATCTTCTCAAAGAACCAGCTTTTAGCTTTGTTGATTTTTGCTATGGTCTCTTTTGTTGTTTTACGTTTATTTCTGCCCTAATTTCGGAGATTTCTTTCCTTCTACTAATGCTGGGATTCTTTATTTCTTCCTTTTCTAGTTGCTTTAGGTGCAGATTTAGGTTATTTATTTGATGTTTTTTCTTGTTTCTTGAGATAAGCCTGTATTGCTATAAACCTTTCCCTTAGCACTGCTTTTGCAGTGTCCCATAGGTTTTGTGTTGTTGTGTTTTCATTTTCATTCATTTCTATGCATATTTTGATTTTTTTTTTATTTCTTCTGTGATTTGTTATTTATTCAGCAGCGTGTTGTTCAGCCTCCATATGTTGGAATTTTTAATAGTTTTTCTCCTGTAATTGACATCTAATCTTACCACATTGTGATCAGAAAAGATGCTTGAAATGATTTCAATTTTTTTGAATTTATCGAGGTTAAATTTATGGCCCAGCATATGATCTATCCTGGAGAAGTTTCCATGTGCACTTGAGAAAATGGTGAAATTCATTGTTTTGGGGTGAAACGTCCTATAGATATAAATTAGGTCTAACTCGTCCATTGTATCATTTAAAGTTTGTGATTCCTTGTTAATTTTCTGTTTAATTGATCTATCCATAAGTGTGAGTGGGGTATTAAAGTCTCCCACTATTATTGTGATATTGTTAATTTCCCCTTTCATACTTGTTAGCATTTGCCTTACATATGGCAGTGCTACTATGATGGGTGCATATATATTTATAATTGTTATATCTTCTTCTTGGAGTGATCCTTTGATCATTATGTAGTGTCCTTCTTTGTCTCTTTTCACGGACTTTATTTCAAAGTCTATTTTATCTGATATGAGTATTGCGACTCCTGCTTTCTTTTGGTCTCTATTTGCATGGAATAACTTTTTCCAGCCCTTCACTTTCAGTCTGTATGTGTCCCTTGGTTTGAGGTGGGACTCTTGTAGACAGCATACATAGGGGTCTGGTTTTTGTATCCATTCAGCCAGCTTTTGTCTTTTGGTTGGGGCATTCAACCCATTTACATTTAAGGTAATTATTGATAAGTATGATCCTGTTGCCATTTACTTTGTTGTTTTGGGTTCGAGTTGATACCCTTTTCTGTGTTTCCTGTCTAGAGAAGAACCTTTAGCATTTGTTGAAGAGCTGCTTTGATGGTGCTGAATTCTCTCAGCTTTTGGTTGTCTGTAAAGCTTTTGATTTCCCCTTCATATTTGAATGATACTGAGAGAGTCATCTCCTAGGCAGGTTGATAAGAAGTCTAGGGGTCCCCAAGGAGAGAGAGGTCTGGGATATTCAAGGAGGATGAAAGGACAAACTTTTTTTACTTTTTTTTCCTCTACATTCCTTAGGATTATATAACAATAATGTATCCTGCCTGAGGACAGTCTTTGGATTAAACCCTCTGGCTAATTCTGTTATCTTAAAACATAAATTATGGGAGTAGGTCTGGTCTTTACAAGGATGTATCCTGCCTGAGGACAATCTTTGGATTAAACCTTCTGGCCAACTCTGTTATCTTAAAATGTAAATTATGGGAGTAGGTCTGGTGAGGTCTTTACAACCTCCAGACATTCTTTGGATTCACTGGAGAGTATATAACTCCATTGCTAACACTAGCAAAGGGGTACTCTTTTGCCCCCTTCTGATGCCTATGTCAGAAGCTTTCTCTATCTCCTTTATACTTTAATAAAACTTTATTACACAAAAGCTCTGAGCGATCCAGCCTCGTCTCTGGCCCCGGATTGAATTCTCTCCTCCAGAGGCCAAGAATCCTGCGTCTTATCGTTCAGCAACAACCTTTCAATATCCTTGCTGGGTACAGTAATCTGGGTTGTAGGTTTTTCTCTTTCATCACTTTAAGTATGTCCTGCCATTCTCTTCTGGCTTGGAGAGTTTCTATTGAAAGATCAGTTGTTATCCTTATGAGAATCCCCTTGTGTGTTATTTGTTGTTTTTTCCTTCCTGCTTTTAATATTTATTATTTGTGTTTGATATTCATTGATTTGATTAATAAGTATCTTGGGGTGTTTTGCCTTGGATTTATCCTGTTTGGGACTCTCTGGTTTTCTGGGACTTGGGTGACTATTTCCTTCCCAATTTTAGGGAAGTTTTCAACTATTATCTCCTTAAGTATTTTCTCACGGCCTTTCTTTTTGTCTTCTTCTCCTGGGACTCCTATGATTTGAATGTTGGGGCATTTAATATTGTCCCAGTGGCCTCTGAATTTGTCCTCATTTCTATTAATTCTTTTTTCTTTTTTCCTCTCTGCTTCATTTACTTCTACCATTCTATCTTCTACCTCACTTATCCTATCTTCTGCCTCAGTTATTCTACTGTTGGTTCCCTCCAGAGTGTTTTTGATCTCATTTATTGCATTATTCATTATTGATTAACTCTTTTTTTATTTCTTCTAGGTCCTTGTTAATCTTTTCTTGCATCTCCTTAATCCTTGTCTCCAGACTATTTATCTGTAACTCCATTTTGTTTTCAAGATTTTGGATCATTTTTACTATCATTATTCTGAATTCTTTTTCAGGTAGACTCCCTATCTCCTCCTCTTTTGTTTGGTTTGGTGGGCATTTATCATGTTCCTTTACCTGCTGAGTATTTCTCTGCCTTTTCATCTTGTTTAGAGTGCTGTGTTTGGGGTGGCCTTTCTGTATTCTAGCATTTTATGGTTCCTCTTTATTATGGAGGTTCCTCCCTGTGGGTGGGGTTGGACAGGTGGCTTTCAAGGTTTTCTGGTTAGGGAAGCGTACATCAATGTTCTGGTGGGTGGAGCTGGATTTCTCCTCTCTGGAGTGCAATGAAGTGTTCAGTAGTGAATTTTGAGATGTCTATGGGTTTGATGTGACTTGGGCAGCCTGTATATTGAAGCTCAGGGCATGTTCCTGCATTCCCAGAGAATTTGCGTGGTATGTCTTTCTCTGGAACTTGTTGGCTCTTGGATGGTGCTTGGTTTCAGTGTAGGTATGGAGGCATTTGGATGATCTCTTATCAATTAATGTTACCTGGAGTCAGGAGTTCTCTGGTGTTCTCAGGTTTTGGACTTAAGCCTCCTGTCTCTGGTTTTCAGTCTTATTCTTACAGTAGCCTCAAGACTTCTCCATCCATACAGCACCAATGATAAAACATCTAGGCTAATGGTGAAAAGATTCTCCACAGTGAGGGACACACAGAGCGTTTCACAAAGTTACATGGAGAAGACCAGAGGGAGGAGGGAGATAGAGGTGACCAGGAGGAGAAGAGAGGGAATCAAAAGGGGAGAGAACAAGCTAGCCAGTAATCAATTCCCTGTATGCTCTCCACATTCTGGAACACTCAGAGAGGTTCACAAAGTTACATAGGGAAGCGAAGAGGGAGGAAGGAGATAGAGGTGACCAGGAGGAGAAAAGAGGGAATCAAAAGGAGAGAGACAGATCTAGCCAGTAATCAGTTCCCTAAGAGTTCTCCCCAGTCTGGAACACACAAAGAGATTCACAGAGTTGGGTAGAGAAGAGAAGGGGGAGGGAAGAGATAGAGGTGACCTGGGGGAGAAAAAAGAGAGTAAAAAAGGGGAGCAAGTAATCAAGCCAGTAATCACACTCCTCAGTAAAAATGGGTACTAAAGATTGGATTCTTAAAGGTACAAAATTGATAACAAATGCCAGAAAGCAAAGATTAAAAATCTAGAGTAGAGTTTAGACTCTCAAAAATACAATCTTATAAAAAACAAAGTCACAAAAATTATGAAATATATATATATATATATATATATATATATATATATATATGAAGTTTGCTTTAAAAAAGGATCTTTTTTTTTGCAAGGTAATAATAGGTCATAAAAATGAAAATTAAAGGAGTAATAGAGGACTTAAAAATAAAAAAAATTAAAAATGATAATAGTAAAAATATATCTAGGAATTTCTTTGGAGCTGTTGCAGGCAGTGTGGGTCAGTTCAGTTTCAGATAGTTCCTTGATCCGGCTTATACTTCTCAAGATCTATGGGCCCCTTCCAATGTAGTTGGTACTAACTACAGGGTTTTAATCTGTTGTACCTGTCATTTCCAAAGCATTCCCTCTGTTTATTTTAGTTTCTTCTGTTTGTTGGTCTTTTCAGTGTCTAATTTCCACCCTGAGACAAGGGAGTGAAGGTGGTCACTTATTTAGGCTCACTTGTTCAGTTGTGCTGTGTGGAGGGAGGAACACTGCAAACAAATATCACTGGCATGTGTGGGGAGTGCTCGCAGTGTCTTGACCGCACTGGGTTTGTCCCCACTCACGTCGTGTGTGCTTTCCCAGTCTACACTTCTCAGGCTCTAGGTTACTCTGCCAGGGAACTGTCTGTGGTGGGCCCTGTGTTGTGTGCACTTTCCAGGTCTAAGCTGCCTAGGTCAAGGTTCTCGGGTACGCCACAAAGGTGCAGAATGGGTTGGGCCAGTGTTTTGTGCCCTTCCCAGGTCCGAGTAGCTCAGACACCAGGTGCTTGATGAGCACAGTCTCCCCAGGGGGGGTGTGTCTTATCACCTCCCTGGTCCCAGTTGCTCGGTTTCCTGGGTGGCAGCGGGCACACCCATCTCAGGTGTGCCATATGTCTCTTCTGGGGAGCTGATCTCTGGCTGCAACTCTCCCGGCAGATGTCAACCATCCAGGACTCCAAGAAGTCTTGGTTAGCTACTGGGAGCCTGCTTGCATTTTGGTAGAGGATGCCGTCTCTGGGACCAAGAGTGCCCTTTTCTGGGTCTGGCTGCCCCCTTCCTGCCTCCCTGCCTCCAGTGGGGGATGGGCCAGTCCGCAGCTGGCTAGCTCTCTTCTGATATTCAGAAGAGAGTCCTTTGTTCTGCGAGCAGCCCGACAGTGCCTTAGGTTAGGGCTTTTCGCGGGATAGTTCTCTCTCTCTCTTTTCTTTCTCTCTCTCTCTCTCTGGCTATCCCACAGTTTGGGTTTCTATCTCATGTTAGCTCCCTCAGATTTCCCTCAGGGCATCAGGCCCAGTCCTTAACCTAAGCAGTGCAGCCTGTGCCTCCCTGTTCAGCCCCAGCTTGCTGGTAGCAGATGCAAGCATCTGGGCTACTTCTCTGCTGGGAGTTGCCATTAGGCACATAATCTGTCGGTTTTCTTTATTTTTCCTCCCACTTATGTTGCCCTCTGGGATTCCAAAACTCCCCACAGACCCTCCAGTGAGAGGGTTTCCTGGTATTTGGAAACTTCTCTTTCAAGCCTCCCTTTCTGGGATGGGTCTCCATCCCTAACTCTTTTGTCTCTCTTTTTATCTTCTATGTTTTGTCCTACCTCCTTTCAAAAACAATGGGCTGCCTTTCTGGGTGCCTGATGTCCACTGCCAGCATTCAGAAGTTGTTTTGTGGAATTTGCTCAG
The DNA here is from genome assembly GCF_910594005.1 of Cervus elaphus. Lineage (NCBI taxonomy): Eukaryota > Metazoa > Chordata > Mammalia > Artiodactyla > Cervidae > Cervus > Cervus elaphus. The sequence continues at coordinate 132,542,252 of NC_057848.1, read as the reverse complement.
TGTTCAAATGTTCTTTTGACAAATTTGTGGGGGAGAAAATGGTCTCACCGTCCTATTCCTCCACCATCTTATGACCACCCCTGGGAAGATCCTTGGAGAATAAAATGGCTACCCACTCCAGTTTTCCTTCTGGGAAAATCCCATGGACAGAGGAGCCTGGTCGGCTACAGTCCAAGGGGTCACAAATGACTTAAAAGTCAGACATGACTGAAGGAACTTAGCACAGATGCACACACTCTAAGCCACTCACTCACCTAAGCACTTTGAATATATTAATTCATTTAATCTTCACAGTAGCCATCATACATATGAAGAAACTAAGACCTAAGTGTTAACCAGCTAGGCTGAGGGTAAAATACCAGTAAGTGGCACAGCTAGAATTTGAATCCAGGCAGTCTGGATCTGGGTCCCATGCTCTTAGTTACTATCCCTGACAAGCCTTTCAAGGAGGACTTTTCATTTAATTTATATATTTATTTTTTAATTTTGGCCAAGCCTGCAGCATGGGGGATCTTAGTTCCCTGACCAGGGATTGAACCCATGCCCCCTGCACTGGGGGGCTGGAGTCTTAACCACTGGACTGCCAGGGAAGTCCCAAAGAGGATTATTCATTTTAATATAGTAAAAGCAAAAATGTGTCATTTTGGTAGACCCCCTTTGTGTTCATAGAATGTAAATTGCTTGTCATGACTCATTATGTAAGAGTCCTCTACATTCTTCCTTATTAGAGAGGTTGTAAAGTTCCTGGGTTGTGAAGGCATGGAACAGCCCCACCCCCAGTATCTCTTGCTCACTTTTTTTTTTTTTTCCTGTCTGTACGGTGTGGCATGCAAGACCTTAGTTCCCCGACCAGGGTTTGAACCTGTGCCCTCCGCCATGGAACCACAGAGTCCCAACCACTGGCCTGCTGGGGAAATCCCTCTTGCTCAATCTTGACACTGGTAATTGTGCAGATACCAGTGAGACAATTTAGAGAAATCATCATTTGAGTGTGTGGGGGAGTGGGGGTGGGGGTAGGTAGAGGACGAGGCATCTCAATAATGCCCAGGGATAAGGAGAGGGGCATATCAACCTTGTGAAATGGCAGCATTTCCTTTCTCACCTGAACAGTTTTCTACCTCAAATTTTCTCTCTTGAAACTTTCTTCCCTTCAGAGATGCCGCGGGTAGTAAGTATTGCTCGGCCACTAATAGCTCCTTGGAGTTTACCCTGTCCCTCCATGCATTCATACTTCTTACTGCCAGAGCCATGCCTCTTTGCCTGCGAGCTTGCTCTGGCCTCCAAGTCCTCTCTGCTTATGAGCGGGGCAGGGTGAAAGCACCAGAGAACTCAGCGATGATTAATGAGAGTCGGTGTTGAAATATTCCAGCACCATTAACCCTCGGGCAGAATAATTCTGAGGCACATGTGCTACTATGGCTCTCAGAACTCAGAGAATTAAGTTCCAGCTGTCCACAGTAGAAATTGGCTTAATAAATTGTATTAATCAGGATTCCATGAGAGGAAAAAACCCAATCATACATGTATATATTGATTAAATACATACATATTTCATATGTATATATTTGAGATATATATATATGTGCATGATGAAATAATTTCATGCACATATGTAACATATATGTACAGATATACAGATCATAAATACATCATATATATATATATGTGATGATACATATATATCTATACATTTATGATATGGGCTTCTCTGGTGGCTCAGGTGATAAAGAACCTGCCTGTCAATGCAGGAGATGCAGGTTCGATCCCTGGGTTGGGAAGATCCCTGGAGAAGGGAATCACTGCCCACTCCAGCATTCTTGCGTGAAGAATCCCATGGACAGAAGAGCCTGGCGGGCTACAGTTGAGTGCCAAAGAATTGATGCTTTTGAACTGTGGTGTTAGAGAAGACTCTTGAGAGTCCCTTGGACAGCAAGGAGATCAAACCAGCCCATCCTAAAGGAAATCGGTCCTGAATACTGATGCTGAAGCTGAAACTCCAATACTTTGGCCACCTGATGTGAAGAACTGACTCATTTGAACAGACCCTGATTCTGGGAAAGATTGAAGGTGGGAGGAGAAGGGGATGACAGAGGATGAGATGGTTGGATGGCATCACCAACTCAATGGACATGAGTTTGACTAAACTCTGGGAGTTGGTGATGGACAGGGAGGCCTGGCATGCTGCGGTCCATGGGGTCCCAAAGAGTCGGACACGACTGAGCGACTGAACTGAACTGAACACAATTCAGTATAAGCAATGAATGATATCAAAATTCCGGTAAAACATGAGCCAAACTCTGCTGAGTATAATCGAGTACACAATGGTCAAAGAAAAATTCACTGATATGTATTAATATGTTTTACCTGAGTCATTTATTTGGGGTGAAAAGAAATTCTGGCATTATATCCATGAAGTTAATCAAACACAGTAATCCACCACACACTGACAACACTGTCAGTCTCCAGTTGATTATGAATGAAAAACAGCCCTCCCTGCTACCATCCCCATAAGTGGGCTTATTTTCTAACCATAATCATCTGAAGTCTTTGTAATTTAAAGGCCTAATTTTCTGCCCTCTTTTTCATAAAGACTTTTATAGCAGGCACAATACACTCCAGTGGGTAAGTAATGTATCATACCCTTGGTACATGCAAAGATTACTTCATTAATTACAAAGAAAAGCGATAAAAGAGGTCATCTAATTTCTACAACCTGTTCATAGGAAGTGCCATAAGTGGGCATTTAAAATCATTTGGGTGTACATAAAATTATCTTAAACATTTGTATCCAATTGTACATATACAGTGTTCTAAAAGACACACACTTTTATAAGGTTTATTTAAAAAGAGCAGGTCCTTTCCTCTCCCTCACAAGCTGATTGCCACCCTTAGAAGACAGCCATTTCCAACTATTCTGGCACTTTTGATTTTGGTGTATAACACCCCTGGGCATCCCAGATTTTGCTAGTAGTAAAGAACCTGCCTGCTAATGCAGGAGATGTAAGAGATACAGCTTCAATCCCTAGGTTGGGAAGATCCCCTGGAGGAGGGCATGGCTATCCACTCCAGGATTCTTGCCTGGAAAATTCCATGGACAGAGGAGCCTGGTGGGCTACAATCCATAGGGTCACAAAGAGTTGGACACGACTGAACACACTCACACACAAAAATTACTTTGCTTCTCTACATTTCTGTAGCTCTGATCACAGAAGACTTAGATTCACATCTAGTCAAAAAATTTTCCCAGCACCTACCGCGTGCCAGGCCTTGTGCCAGGTACTCATCTAAATGTATCTTGTGTAGTCCCCACAACAATACACAAATCTAATATTCTATATTAAGGTGGTGGAGGCTTGATGTTATGATATAATGGAGTAAAATCTGCAGGAAATGTGGAAGCATCAGAAATCTCCATTGATCTCTTATTTGCAGTAATTGATATTTATTTTAAAGAAAATTTAACTTGGATGTCAGAATCTGAACATTCTCATTCTGATCTTTTCTTTAATATACTCCAGTAGCTTGCAAACTCTTGTGTTCATAGCAATTACCTATAAAGGTAAAAAAGCAGCTGTATCATACCTTCTAGTTGATTAAGGGTCTTCCAAGGGTATTTTTGACTATAGGGGATTTTTTATCTTAAAAGTTGACTTTCAAAACTCATTTTACATAAAATAAGAATTTTATGAAAATTTTAAATCCTAAATTTCTGGCTATTTGATTCCTAAGCATGTCGAGATGACATTTGCTTCTCTTTCAGACAGTACAGGGAAGGAACTCAGTCAGGAATACAGCCTAGGGGGAGGGAGGTCCTAAATCTTGAGGAGTGGTCCTAAGAAAATGGCACACATTGTACCTACACCTGAAGAAAATCTTCAGGTTTATACTGAGCTATTTTCATCAATTTGTTCAACAAATATTTATGTGGCATGGACTACATGGCTGGTACTGTTCTAAAAGCTATGAGTACAGCAGTAAATGATGCACACATTGCTGTTCTCAAGGAGTTTACACTTTAGATATTTTATTTTTCTAAAATTTATTTATTTATTTATTGGTTGTGCTGGGTCTTTGCTGCTGCATGGGCTTTTCTCTAGTTGTGGTGAGTGGCAGCTATTCTCTAGTTGTAGTGCAGGAGTTTCTCATTGTGATGGCTTCTTTTGTTGTGGAGCACAGGCTCTAGGTGCATGGGCTTCAGTAGTTGCAGCATGTGAGCTCAGTGGTTGTGGCTCCCAGGCTCTAGAGCACAGGTTCAATGGTTGTGGCACACGGGTTTAGTTGCTCCACAGCATGTGGGATCTTCCTGGATCAGGGATCAAACCAATGTCTCTGGCATTGGCAGGCAGCTTCTCTACCACTGAGCTACCAGGGAAGCCCTTTAGACATTTTAGAATCAGAAAAGACAGATAACAAATAAACGAATATGTATGTAATATGCCATGGTGTACTTCACAATATGAAGTAGTTAAGTAGTTTAAAGTGTTAGTCACTCAGTTGTGTCCGACACTTTGGGACCCTATGGACTGTAGCCCACCAGGCTCCTCTGTCCATGGAATTCTCCAGGCAAGAATACTGGAGTGGGTTGCCATTTCCTTCTCCAGGGTATCTTCCCAACCCAGGGATCGAACCCGGGTCTCCTGCTTTGCAGACAGATTCTTTACCCTCTGAGCCACTAGGGGAGTTTAAAGGAATAGACAATTACAGTAGGGGATGTTATTTTATTTAACACCACCAGAGAAGGAGATCCAAGAGAATGATGACCCAGAAACAAAATGAAGAACATAGTCTAAAAAGGAGAGTGATCAACTGAGTTATATGCAGAAGACAGATCACCAATCGGTGAAAACCAAGAAATAATCACTGGATTTGGCAACTTGAAGGTCACTGGTGGCCTTGTAAGGAAGTCTGGGTCAACTGGTGGGAATGAAAGCCTGATCAGAGTGGGCTCAAGAGAAAATAAGAGAAAACACAAATGAGAAACAATGATTGTTAAAATGGAAAAGGAGAAATGGTACAGTAGTCAGAAGGAAATGTGAGATGAAGAGAGTGAAATATTATTGTCTGTCTGCCTACTGAGAGGACAGATTCAGTGCTGAGAGAAAAATTAAAGACAGAAGAGAGAGAGGAGGACAAATCCTTGAACAATGTCCTTGAGTCAGAAGTCAAGAATAGGACCACATATACAGGGAGGATTTAGCCTTGAGTAAGTGGATAAAGAGCTCATTTGTTGTCACACAGGGAAAAACACAGAGTAATGATACAGATACAGCAGACTGAAGATGACTTTGGTAGAAAGATATGAACCTTCCATTTAGACTATTTCTATTTTCTCAGTGAAATAAGAAACACCATCCATTGAGCATGAGAAAAGGAAGGAGATATGGGTGGTGGTGGAAAGAGAAAAAGGCATGAGGTTAATTATGATTATCTAAAAGAATGGGAGAATGAATTGACTTGGAAAAAAATAATGGAATTCCCCAGCATCTCTAAGGGTTCAGCTACAGTCTGTATTCATGTGGACCACATCTGGAGAACTGTCTGACCTAGAGGCCATCTCTAGAATGACAGGCAAGATGGAGGTCCTAGGATGTTGAACCTCTGTCTGAGGCCATGTTGTGCTATTTCCTGCTTCATGTAACCATCTTCATAAATTTCTATGACCTTTGCCTTTGAAGAAAGTTGACATCCTCTAGCAGTAACTGTTTGCATCTTTGCATCAATCATGCTGCTATCCATTGTGACAAGCAAGCAAGGAGAGATGAGCATAGCATTATTCTTTAGGCATGTTGCCAATACAATGAAGTCAAACAGCCTCCTTCTTCATGCTCAAGGAATGAAACAAACAGGTCTGCCTGCTAGAAATGAAAAGCACTTTGCTTGGGCCTCAAAGCCAGTATGTCCCGACCCACACTGGATTTCCACTACTCCTATCAGGCTTTCCTCCTAATCTATGACCTGACTACACTTAACTCCCTGGATAGCATGAGACCCATCTGTGTGTGTTAGTTGCTCAGTCGTGTCCAACTCTTCGTGACTTTGTGGACTGTAGCCCACCAGGCTCCTCTGTCCACAGGATTCTCCAGGCAAGAATACTGCAGTGGGTTGCCATTTCCTTCTCCAGGGGATCTTCCCAACCCAGGGATTGAACCCAGGTCTCCTGCATTGCAGGCAGATTCTTTACTGTCTGAGCCACCAGGGATATTAGACCCATCCAAGTAAGGAAATATCACTACTTTGCCTCTAAACATTTGAAGGCACCTCATTTTTAAACTCAGTAAGTTTTAAACTCAGTAGCCTCACATGGAGAAAGCTTCTCATATGTCTTTTTCACTTATCTCTAACCCTCCCTGTCTCACATGCTTTGCCCATCCAGCTTATTTCCTAGACCTACTTTCCTGATTAAATATCTACCTCATGAGGTAGTTGAGGCTTCCTAGAAAAGCAAAGTAACTCAGCAAAGTAACTCCCTGCTTCTGGCAGGGAAAGCTTTAAACAACTTCTATCAAAATCCTTGCCCTGGGACTCCCCTGGTGGTCCAGTAGTTAAGACTCTGTGATCCCAATGCAGGGGCCCCAGGTTCAATCCCTGGTCAGGGAATTAAATTTCACATGCCGATACTAAAGATCCCACATGCTGCAATGAATATTGAAGATCCCTTGTGCCACAACTAAGATCAAATAAATGGCCAGTAAATAAACATAGCCAAATAAATAAACAGAAATAAATATGAAAAAAAAAAAACCCTTGCCCTGGATTATCTAAGAGAAGAGCTTCCCAATTTCCCAACACATGTGCCAAGGACTTCTCTTAAATCCATTTCCCACCTACTACTATGGCTCTCAAGATGGCTTCATTGTAGAGCAAAGACTAAACTGAAAGAACTTCTAAAATTGACTCCCTTTTGTCAACATCTTGGGCTTCTCTAGTGGCTCAGTTGGTAAAGAATCTGCCTGCAATGTGGGAGACCTGGGTTCGATCCCTGGGTTGGAAAGACCCCTTGGAGAAGGGAATGGCTATGCACTCCAGTATTCTGGCCTGGAGAATTCCATGGACTATATAGTCCATGGAGTCGCAAAGAGTTGGACACAGCTGAGTGACTTTCACTTTCATACAGTCCATGGAGTTGCAAAGAGTTGGACACAACTCAGGGACTTTCGATTTCACTTTCTTTCTGTCGACATCTCAACTGTAGTTCTGGGTATTATGGTTCAATTTCTTTAAACGAAAATCGTATATTTTTGAAAACTTCAGTTTTAGCACCGGGTTCAGATCCTCCAGAAAACAAGCACCAAGACTGAGTTATAAGCACAAGACATTTATCAGGGGGAAAATGCCTGTGATGATAAATGAGTAGGAAGCAGGAAAGAGGAGAGGCCAGGAGAGTCTTCAGACTGCAGGGTAGATCTGATGACTGTTTAAGAAGAGAAAGGAGGAAGGAAGATTGGGTAGGAGGAATCTCAGACTGCAGCAGTCTTGAAGGGGCACATGGGAAGCCCTGGAACAAAGACTGCCAATCAGAGAAGTTCAGCGTCCAGCAGAATTGTCCAGCTCTGGTACCCCACTGTGATCGGTCCTTGGTGGGAACAGCCTGGGGAGGGTGTGACCTCCATAGCAATGCTGCAGCAGATCCCAAAGGTGCAGCAGCTGGGGGCTGTCAGTTCATAACACTCCTTCCAGAAGGTTCTTTCTTGCAAATCAACCTCTTTGTGCACCTCCATGGCTGTCACAATTTTATGTTTATTCTTAATTTTCTCTTTTTTAATCCTTACCAATAGACAAAGTTACCATCTTCTGAATTTTTACAAACATTTGTACATCAGGCTCTTTACAGACACTGCCTTTCTTTTTCTTCTCTCTGCCTTTCTTTTTCTTCTCTGTCTGGTTATTTTCTACTCAATCTTGAATCATTAGTCAAATAATCCTTCCTTTATGATGTCTTACATACCCCAACTTCCTTTATGTCCCCTACAGATCTTGGCGATACTTCAGTAAAGCATTTGTAATGTTTTATTAAGTTTACAAGTGTTTACAATACTAAATTTGAAAACGCCTTTAGAGAAGGAGCTGTACTTTATTTTTGTACCCTTAACTCCATGAATTCCAAACCGTACTCGAAGGTGCCTCAAAGTACTTCAACAACTGGGTATCATAGGATAATGTAAAATTTTAAGAAAAACAATTGTTTTTGTTGTTCAGTCACTCAGTCATCTGCGACTCTTTGCAACGCTATGGACTGCAGCACACCAGGCTTCCCTGTCCTTCACCATCTCCAGGAGCTTGCTCAAACTTGTGTCCATTGGGTCGGTGATGTCTTCTAACCATCTCGTCCTCTATCATCCCCTTCTCCCCCTGCCTTCAGTCTTTCCCAGCATCAGGGTCTTTTCTAATGTGTTGGCTCTTTGCATCAGATGGCCAAAGTATTGGAGCTTCAGCTTCATGAACATCAGTCTTTCCAGTGAATATTCAGGATTGATTTCCTTTAGGATTGACACAGCATAAACTGCTGTTAAATAGATTGGATCTTGGTCTTCCCTTGTAGCTCAGTCAGTCAAGAATCTGCCTGCAATGTGGGAGACCTGGGTTCGATCCCTGGGTTGGGAAGATCCCCTGGAGGAGGACATGGCAACCCACTCCAGTATTCTTGCCTGGAGAATCCCAGTGGACAGAGGAGCCTGGTGGGCTATAGTCCATGGGGTTGCAAATGAGTCGGACATGAGTGACAAAGCACAAGTACAAACTACTTAATAAGTGGAACTGTTAGGTATCTCTTTTGGCATAGAGTTTCTGTGAAAAAATCACTCTGACACTGAAGGTTCTGTGAACTGAGAAAGTTACAGAAACTCTGTCCTAACTCCCAGTAAGCACAGTGCTTGGTACATAACATCTGTTAGGTAAATGACTCAATTATTGATTTTAGATCATTTATCTTGTAAACATTTAATCAGCACATACTCTCTGTGCCAGCCATGTGCTAAGTACTTTATACGCCTTATGTCATTTATCCCTCCAACAGCCTTTGAAGGAATTAATATTATTATCTCTAGTCTAAAGATTGGGAAACTGAGACACAGAATGATGAAGTAACTTTCCCAAGTTCACACAACTGAAAAGGTGTGGAGCTGATATTCCAAAGCCCATTCTATTAACTATCGCATTCTACATACAAACTCCTAAAAGATTTTCAAAATAACAAGTGGTGAAGTTGATAGAAAATAATAGAATCACATTCACTTTATTACAGTATATATAGAGTGACCTTTGAGAGTTAAATAGGTGAATTCATTATGGGATACCATTTCAACAAGTACTGTTGACTGTTTGCTGTGTACAAAATGCTGTAAAGGATACAAAGATGAAAAAGAAACAGTTCTGAAACTGACAATTTTGCAACAAAGATAAAGTCATTTTCACAACAGTTTTATATTTTTAAGATACTTTGCTATTCTGACCTCAGTCTTCCAGTGAACCTTTCTCTCTTATATCTACATTTTTCAGAGAAGCTCCTAGGGATTTAGTTTTATCAGTTCAGTTAGCTTCTTCATACTAGGGTTGCCATTTTTACTGTTTTTACAAGTCACTAAACTTGCCCTATCTAGTGTTCAGCAGCTTTGGGCAACTGAAAGAAGATCTCCCTTTCCCTGTTTCCTCTCCTTTCTAATTTAAGAAGGATTCTTAGTTGACAGATTAACAGTAGCAGCAGGTATATAGGGATTAACCTGCTTTAGAAGTTGGGCTTTATCCCACCAGGCTCCTCTGTCCATAAAATTCCCCAGGCAAGAGTACTGGAGTGGGTAGCCATTCCCTTCTCCAGGGGATTTTTCCCAATCTAGAGATCGAACCCAGGGTCTCACTTTCACATAGTTGATAAATTAACAGTAGCAGCGGGCACATAGGGATCAATGTGCTTTAGGAGTTGTTTCAGCAGCAGGTAGAGGGCAGTGTTCCACTGCCTTCACTTGACAAGGGTGAGGAGTACCAGAAGGACAAGTCACCACACACAGTTGAGTCTTCAGTAACCAGCATCAGAATCACCAGGAGTTTTTTTCATATGAAGTGTGGGACTCTACTACTGACCTCCCCAAATCTGATTTTTGTAGAATCTTCGCTCTATGTGGGTTTCACACTCCTTAAAATTAAACTAGGCCAAATCCACTCTATCTGTAGCAAAAATTCAGATTGACCTACACATTTATAGTCTGCCATTGCTTAAGGTGTCGGCTATAAGTCCCACACTGTTCTGACAGATGGGAGAGTTGGTATTTAGTTAGGATTCTGATGCTGACTCTGTGTATAACCTTTAGCAAATCAATTAACCAAATCTAAATCTGAAATTTTATTTGAGTTGAATAGACTAATCTCTTATTTTACAGTCTTGAGATGCTATGGTTGTATTTTACTGAGCACAGTCACAAAACAATCTCAGAGGCTATTACTAGACCCTTTAAAAACACAGGAAAAAAATGTTATAGATAATGTATATAAATAAATGAGATAAACATAAAAACCTAGGAATATAGAAGAATACAGAAGAAATCATTTTTAGCTGTGCACAAGTACATATCAAAAGCCTTCCAGAATTTTGTATGAATAAATGTAAAATAAGACAGTTGCTTTTATCTTAATGACTATAATACCAACAAAAGTGGACCAGATTATGTCAATATCTACATGAAGAAATTGATGGATTTTTCACTGCCTTATATGATAGATGTGGTGCTATTAAAAGACACAAGATAAATCAAGGAAGACAGAAAATAGCTTTATCATGTGTAATCATATTTTATTGCTTGATTATATTTTAAATGCATTAAAAATTTTAGATGTAACCATGCAACTTTAGGGCTTCCCACGCGGCGCTAACAGTAAAGAACCTGCCTGCCAATACAGGAGACCTAAGAGATGTGGGTTCAATCCCTGGGTTGGGAAGATCTCCTGGAGAAGGAAATGGCAACCCACTCCAGTATTCTTGCCTGGAGAATCCCATGGACAGAGGAGCCTGACGGGCTACAGTCCATAGGCTCGCACTGAGTCGAACACGACTGAAATGACTTAGCACACAGGCAAGTTTAACTTCTTACCACAAATACCAATGCAATATTGGTGATGAGTTGAGAAGATGCAAACACTGGCTTTCCAAGTGTGAAATTCCTATCTTAGAACATTTAAACTTTTCCTGAATGTGAAGAACTAGCTAGAGAAGCATAGTGTATACTCCTGGCTGAGATTTCCAATGGGAATTAAGTGTATGGGAAGTTAAGATAGAAGCCAAGCGTTTGACCATATTAAGCTTTTTAGAATATACTTTGTCAAAACAGAAGGCAATTTTTTGAGATGTGGCTGTGGAAACATATTTCTGAGTTTCTTGATAGATATAGGAAACTACAGAAAAAAACTTGTGAATTTAGAAACAAAATTTCTCACATAACTATATATAGGCAGAAATCCCCAACAACATACTAACAAACTGAACCGACCAATATATAAAATTAATTATATACCACAAATAAATGAGGTTTATTTCCGGAATGCAAGATTGGTTCACTATCTGAAATTTAATAAATATAATCTACCATATCAACAAAGTAAAGAAGAAAATCACATGATCATGTCAATCAATACAGAAAAATATTTGTTAAAATTCAAAGCTGTTTCATGATTAAAAAAGAAAAACTCTCAGTAAATTAGGAATTGAGGGAAACTTCCTTGGGTTGATAAGGCAAATCTACCAAAAAAAAAAAAAAAAACTATACCTAATATTCCACTTAAAGGTGAAAAACAATGTTTTTCCCCAAGATTGGAAACAAGAAAAGAATGTCCAGTCTCTTGCTTGTATTCAATATAGTACAGAAATATATAGTCATTGCAATAGGGCAAGAAAGGTAAATGTCAAATACTGCAAAGTATGTGAAGGAATTGGATCTCTCATACATTGCTGGTGGGAACATCAAATGGTGCAACCACTCTAGATAATAGTTTGGTCATTTTTATTAAACTAAACATGTCCTTAGAGGATCCAACAATGGCTATTGGACATGATCTTAGAGAAATGAAAATGCATATTTACAAAAAAACCTGTACACGAATATCCATAGTGACTTGTTCATAATAGCAAAACTACTAGAAGCAACTCAAATCCGCTTCAATAAGTGAATGGTTTAAAAAATTCTGAAATCTCCATACAATGGAATACTGCTCAGTAATAAAAAGGAATGAACTAATGATACCTGCAACAACTTGATTGGACTTCAAGAGCATTAGGAGTAGTGAACAATGTCTCAAAAGTTATACATGTGGGTTTCCCTTGTGGCTCAGCTGGTAAAGAATCAGCCTGCAATGCAGGAGACCTGGGTTCGATCCCTGGGTTGGGAAGACCCCTTGGAGGAGGGAACAGCTAACCACTCCAGTATTCTGGCCTGGAGAATTCCATGGACTTCTATTCTATTCCATGGACTTCTAGTCTATTCCATGGACTATAGTCCATGAGGTCACAAAGAGTCATGAGTGACTTTCACTTTCACATATCCCTAGTGCCTAAACAGTGGCTGGATCATCATGGGACCTCCATAAATATTTACAAAATAAAGGGGTAAATTGAATGAGAAGAGAAAATATGAGGACACTGAGTTCCAGTTGCTGACACTTGTTAGAAGCAGTCGTTTCAGCTAGACTATGATGACCTACGGGGGCTTCTGGCATGAACCAAGCTGTTGGACTTCAAGTTCTTGAAGTTCATTAGGCTTAGTGAACAATGTCTCAAAAGTTATACATGTATAATTTCATTTATATAGCACTCTATTTAAAAAAAATTACGGCATAATTGCCTTACAATATGTTAGTTTCTGCTGTACAATGACGTGAATCAGCTATCTGTATACATATATCCCCTCCCTCTTGAGCTTCCCTCCCACCCCCCCATCCCAACCCTCTAGGTCATCACAGAATACGGAACTGAGCTCCCTGTTCTATACAGCATGTTCCCACTAGCTATCTATTTTACACATGATAGTGTATATATGTCAATCCCACTCTCCCAATTCTTCCCCCACACCCCCCTGCCCATGTCCACATGTCTGTTCTCTACATCTGTGTCTCTAAAAAGCTATATAAATGAAGGACAATTTAGTGGTTGCCAGGTGACAGTGACAGGAGTAGGGTAGTGTGTGGGTGTGAATTCAAAGAGCTAGTATGAAGGAGCTCTTTTCTGGTGATGGAACAGTTCTGTATCTTGATGATAGTGCTAGTTATAGCAAACTATGCATAAGATGCAATTATATAGAAATACACAAGCACACACATACATGGAAATGTAGGTTAAAAAGATGGTGCAAACTAAAAATAGTCTGTATTCTTGTAAGGTACTGATGTTAATTTACTGTCTGGACTTTATACTATCTATAAGCTTTGCAAAATGCTATCATTAGGGAAAGAGAAGGTGGACAAAGGGTACATGGAACCTTTTGTAACTTTTTTTCAACTTCTTATGAGTCTATAATTATTTCAAAAGAATTTTTTTTAATGTGGATAAAACAAAATGGGTTTTTTCTTGCACAAATATGCATACCTGGTATGTTTCTGAGGCCCTGGCATTATTCACTGCCTAGAAAAATTGAAGAACAGGCTCAGGTCCCAGGTGATATTGGAAGATCACAAGATTCTCCATTCTAGTAAGCAATTCTAGCTTCTGTGCAAACTCAGCAAGTCAATTTGGCAGAATTAGATAGTGATTTAATATTAGGGTCCTTCATAATCATTTCTCCAACCTCATCTCCATCCATCTATACATATGGCATGGCACAGTAAATGTAGTGGACTACTTTCCACCCCACCCCTCTTGGACAAAATATATCATTACAGATCTGAGTCTTTTTCCTGCTCCCTTTTTCTAGGAAGGCCCCTTTCGTCATTCTCCACTGGTGAAACTTACCTCTCAGATGCCCTTCATTATTACCATATTGTAATGTGGAGCTTTTGATCAGTTTAAACCTGTTCTGGAGATCATAAGTTACTAGTGAGAAGGAATCATATCTTACTTATCCTTAAAATACAGTGCCTGGCTTCATGCTAAATAGATTTTTTGATGAAATTAATTTAATGTAATTAAAATGAAGATTGAGGAAATGTTGAGTTTATGAGCTGGTAGGTGAGCATTCTATGTGAATAAGAAGATTTAGAGATAATAAGTTTGGAAAAATGGATCCCTTCCCTCTAAACAGATAAGCCAAAAATTAACAGAAGTCAAAGACTCATTAATGGCCTGGATTAGACAAGACTTGGCACAAAAATATGAAAGGAAGAAGACCTTTGTAAAGAGAAAACTGAAGATCATTTTATCCAATTTAAAGGGTTAATAATATGTAAGTAGGAGGAAAATGGGATTCCCGACACTAAGACACATGATGCCATTTTCCCACTTGAAAAAAAAAAAGTTAATTCACTGTTGATTGTTGTTCCACCATAAACAGACCAGTCATATGTTTTACTTAGACTTTGAGACCACCAGTTGGACCCGCTGATTACTCAAATCCTCAGGTATGACTAGTATTTTAAAGAATTTGAATACATGTTAAAGAAGAATAGCAGGAGGACTACAACATCTTCAACTTATATATGCCTACCTTTGAAATATATCCAGAATAAAACCAGTTTTCACTATCACCACTGCCACCATCTTGGTCCATGAGATCCTTGTGTATATTACCTCATTGGATTTTCACACTCACCCTGTGAGTAAATTAATAATACTATTCCCATTTTGCAAATTAGGAAAAAGGCTTAGGCTTACAGAGGCATTCCTACTTTAGTTGAAATCTGCAGTGTGTCCTTTTTTTTCTCTCCTCTCCTCCATATGACACAATTAATTTCAGTAAAAGTCATGTAAGAGTCAACAATAATTATCATTTTCTTAATTCTTCCTTTATATTCAAAGCAGAAAACAAGTTAAAAAGAAGAAATTTCAATTTTAAAGACTAAGTGAGGTAACAAGTTTCTTGTTATTGTTTTGTTTGGCTTTTGTGGAGGGTTTTTGTTTGTTTGTTTGCCATTATGATCACTTTACCATAATTGTTTATTTCAAATCTATTATTTAAATCAGGAACATGAAACATGCAATACCCCAGGGACTAGAGATATGACTGACACAAAAAGTAAACTCAAATGACTCTGAAACTTTACTTACTCTCTCCAAAGTCCATGCAAATGCATGTAGAGCAGTCTGTGTGTGTTTGAATAACTGAGGGTTTTCAAATATAACTTCAATGTTAACTTAGAAACTTTAAAGTAATTTCCATGTTACTTTCAAATGTAACTTGCATTGTTGTTGTTCAGTCGATAAATCATGCCCTACTCCTTGTGACCCCATGGACTGCAGCACACCAGGCTTCCCTGTCCTTCACCATTGCCTGGGGTTTGCTCAAACTCATGTCCATTGAGTCAGTGATATCATCCAACCATCTCATCCTCTGTTCTCCCCTTGTCCTCCTGCCTTCAATATTTCCTAGCATCAGGGTCTTTTCCAATGAGTTGCCTCTTCTCATCTGGTAACTCTCATGTTCAATGCTTACTAAAAGATAAGAAAAAAATGCTTACACGTATCACAGATATAGACATAAAAGTCATGGAAGCTAGAAAAAAATCTCTGAGAATTCAAAGAAAGAATAAAAAATGTCTCCATGAATGTATGTCATGACAGATAAGGAGTTTGAGATAAGCCTTCAAGTATAGTTAAGTCTGAGAGGTGGTGATGTGGGGAGGGCTTTTCCAGTGTAAGGTACTATATACGGGAAAAGGCAAAGGGACAGGAAAGCCTCGCGTGTTTTAAACTTACGGTGAGCACTCTGATTTTATTGGCACCTTGGGTGGATACCAGAGTTATGGAATAAGAGAAACAAGTCTTGCAGTATGTGAGTTGGAAGAGGTTTTTGCAGATTAAACCCAACTGTATCATTTTATACCTGAGCAAACTATTGTGAGAAACCTGCATGTGGGTCAAGAAGCAACAGTTAGAAATGGAAATGGAACAGACTGGTTCCAAATTGGGAAAGGAGTACATCAATGCTGTATATTGTCACCCTGCTTATTTAACTTATATGCAGAGTACATCATGCAAAATGCCAGACTTGATGAAGCAGAAGCTGGAATCAAGATTGCCTGGAGAAATATCAATAACCTCAGATATGCACATGACACCACCCTTATGGCAGAAAGTGAAGAACTAGAGTCTCTTGATAAAAGTGGAAGCGGATAGTGAAAAAGTTGGCTTAAAACTCGACATTCAAAAAACTAACAGCATGACATCCAGTCCCATAACTTCATGGCAAATATTTGGGGATACAATGGAAATAGTGACAGACTATTTTATTGGGCTCCAACATCACTGCAGGTGGTGACTGCAGCCATGAAATGAAAAGACACTTGCTCCTTAGAAGAAAAGCTATGACCAACCTAGACAGTGTATTAAAAAGCAGAGACATTACTTTGCCAGCAAAGGTCTGTCTAGTCAAAGCTATGTTTTTTCAGTAATCACGTATGGATGTGAGAGCTGGACCATAAAGAAAGCTGAGTATCGAAGAATTGATAAAGCTGAGCACTGAATAATTGATGTTTTTGAACTGTGGTGTTGGAGAAGACTCTTGAGAGTCCCTTGGACTGCAGGAAGATCAAACCAGTCAATCCTAAAGGAAATCCGTCCTGAATATTCACTAGAAGGACTGATGCTGAAGCGGAAACTCCAATGCTCTGGCCACCTGATGTGAAGAACTGACTCCTTGGAAAAGACCATGATGCTGGGGAAGATTGAAGGCAGGAGGAGAAGGGTATGACAGAGGATGAGATGGTTGGATGGCATCACTGACTCAATGGACATGAGTTTGAGGAAGCTCTGGGAGTTGGTGATGGACAGGGAAGCCTGGAGTGCTACAGTGCATGGGGTCGCAAAGAGTCAGACATGACTGAGTGACTGAACTGAACTGAAACTATTGTGCAGGTTGCTCACAAGTCTTCAGTCTTCTCTCTTCCCCACACTGGGTCATTCCTGGACAGAAAGTAATCAAAAGCTTTGATTACAAAAGTAATCAAAAAGGCCCTTTTATATCAGGCTATAAGAGGCCCTGAAAGAGGTGCCTTAAAATCACTATCATTCTGATTGAATTTATAACACTTCCCAAGGGGCACATTTTCCTCACCATTTCCTGGTCAAGAGGAAATAGCAGAAGCGAGGCAATGTGTAGCTAGTGACACAAATGTGTGTATGTGATCAATGACCGGCTCTGAAGGAGAGAAAAAGAAGGTTTATATTAATACCATCCAAATTTTCCAAACACTCAGGTTTA
The DNA here is from genome assembly GCF_910594005.1 of Cervus elaphus. Taxonomy (NCBI): domain Eukaryota; kingdom Metazoa; phylum Chordata; class Mammalia; order Artiodactyla; family Cervidae; genus Cervus; species Cervus elaphus. The sequence goes on along the minus strand of NC_057848.1, from coordinate 132,524,925 downwards.
CATATTTACACAATAGCAACCCCTTTCTTTGCTTCCCCCTTTGGATCTCATCTACTCTTCCATTCATTATCTACTAGCACTTCCCTGGAGAGAGCCTGGGCCATACCCAGGAAGTCCTACAGTGCTGCCTTCACTGGGGCTCAAACTAGACTTGACCCTACCAGCTTTATCACCAACATTGTCCCTCCTAATGCTTCATGACACAGGCCTATTTTCACCAATGTGTGCACAAGCTTTATTATGCTTCTTTGATGAACACTGTGAGAAGAACTAGTCATTCACTTTCTATTTTACCTTGTAGTTGGTTTTACATTGACCTGTTCCTTCTCTGTCATTGTTCATAGATATCTGAGGAGACACTGTGTGTGTGTGTGCCTAGTGGCTCAGTGGTGTCTGACTCTTTGTGACCCTATGGACTGCAGGAGCCCTCCAGGCTCAGGGATCTCCTGTGTCACTTTCACTGCAAGCAGATTCTTTACCCACTGAGCCATCAGGGAAGCCCAAAGAGACACTAGTCTACAACCAAAACCAAAGCAAACACCACTTATTTCTAAAATGCTATTTGAAATATACTAGTATATTTTGTGGCCAGTTTTACCCCATTTCATTTACTCCTGAACACAGTAACAAATAATTTTGTCACTTAGATATAATATTTTTAAAGTAGAGGCCACTGCTCTATGAGCTCTGAATCAGGTGCCACCTGTGGCACCATTTTCATTTCTGTGTGTCTGTGTTAGTCACTCAACCATGTCTGACTCTTTGAAACCTAATGGACTATACCCTGCAAGGCTACTCAGTCTATGGAATTCTCCAGACAAGAATACTGGAGTGGGTTGCCATTTCCTTCTCTAGGGGAACTTCTCTTCCTGACCCAAGGATTGAACCTGGGTCTCCCACATTGCAGGCAGACTCTTTACCATCTGAGCCACCAAGGAAGCCCAGACAGCAAAAAACATGCTGCTTCTCAGAGCAGCTTTCGCATATTAGCAGATCTCAGCAATCAGAGAAGGATGAGTTTTCAATAAACCAATAGATAAAAAGTTTTTATTTTTATGATTATAGTGGAAATAATGTCTTTTAAAAATTAAGTAAGTCTCTTGTAGGAAGCATATACATTAGAGAAGTGGTCTTTTACAGAAGACATCCTGTGTGTTCCAGCAGCATACTCCCCTCTGGTCACCAGAATGATAAGTTCTAGGGGTGTCCCCTACATTGGTTATGTGGGTTCTTCTGTTGTGGCAGGCTGACTGCTATGGGCAGGCTGGTAGGTTTGACAGTCCCTCAGTCTGGTTGGTTGTCAGGCCCTGCCTTGTGCGGAGACTACTGGCCAGTGGTTTGCAGGGCTGTGTCACTATAGCAGTTCCTTAAGCTTGTGCTGGCTCACTAGTGGGCAGAACCAGGTTCTGGGGTGTGTGGTTGCAGAGTTGGCATTCTTGGATATAGTGTCATGCTGCTGGTGGGTGGGTCTGGTTCCTGAAATGACTAGCTGAATGTTCTTGGGTGGCGCAAAGCTGGTACTAGCCCCCTGATGGATGGGGTTGAATCCCAGTGTGGCTGGCTGAGGAGTCCAAAGTATCTCAGAGTTGGTGTTGGTGTGCTGGTGGGCAGGTGGGGATGGGGCCTAGGGGATTCCATGTCTAGTGCCTGCACTTTGATGTGTGGAGCCAGGACTTGGGCCCTCTGGTAGACAGGGCCATGTTCTGGGCAGCTATGGGCTCAAGGGGTCTTAAAGCAACCTGTCTGCAGGTAGGTAGGGCTGTGTCACTGCCTAGCTAGTTGTTTGGCCTGAGGCATTCCAGTACTGAAGTCTGGTGGGTGGAGATGGGGCTGGGTCCCAAAGCTAATAAGATAGAGAAAGGATTCCAAAATGGTGCTTGCCAGCACCAATGTACATGTGGTAAAAGGAGCTCCACAAAATAGAAACCACCTGTGTCCATATCCTCAGGGTGAGTTCCAGTTGCCTCCAACCTGTCCAGTAGACTCTCCAAGATCTGTAGATGGGTATGAGCCAGGCTCCTTTCAAGTTACTGCTCTTGCCCTGGGTGTGAGAACACAGGATATCCTGTGTATGCCCTCTAAGAGTAGAGTCTATATTTCCCACAGTCCTCTGGGTCTCCTGAAAGTAAGCCCCACTGGTCTTCAAAGCCAAACATTCTGAGGGCTCATCTTCCCAGTGCAGGACCCCTGGGCTGGAGAGCCCTGTGTGAGGTTCAGACCTCTCAGTTCTTGGGCAGAATGTCTGTAATTGTAGTTATTCTCCCATTTGGGGTTGCCCACCTGGGTGTGTGTGTGTGTGCACACGCATGCACACAGGCTCAGTTGTTTCCAATTCTTTATGACCTCATGGACTGTAGCCTGCCAGGCTCTTCTGTCCATGGAATTTTCCAGGTAAAAAATGCTATTTCCTAATTCAGGGCATCTTCCTGACCCAGGGATTGAGCCCACATCTCTTGCATCTCTTGCATTGGCAGAAGGATTCTTTACCACTGTGCCACCTGGGAAGCCCCACCTGGGAATATAGGTCTTGACTATACTCCAACTTTGCCCCTCTTACCCATCTTGTTGTGGTTCCTTCTTTATATCTTTAGTTGTAGAAGGTCTTTTCTGGTGGGTCATGCTTTTTCTCATTAGTAGTGTCTCTGTAAATAGTAGTAATTTTTGTGTGTTTATGAAAGGAGGTGATCTCAGACTCTTGCCTCTCCACCATCATGGGAACTCCTTGAGTCTGGGTTTTTTTTTTTTTTTTTTTTGTATTTTTAAAGATTAAATTATTTTATATTATTCTTTTTTTGTTGTCACTATGTTATCTGAAGAGTTCTGTGAAAACAAAATAGTTAATGATACCTGAACCAGAAAGCTAGAAATGTATTGTTATCTTTTACCTTAAATATTGCAAAACTGAGCCAGAGTTTATGAAATCGATTTTAAGATCCATACAACAGATACAAAAATAACTAAAGAATTTCTTCTGAACAGGAAATCTTGATAAGAGGTTTGAGATACATGTTTAATGTTCAAGACCAGCACTTAAATAAGAGAAATCAAATCCCACAGTATTTGATCTAGATTAACCTGGACAATTTCTTCAAGAGAATTTTTTAAATTTATTTATCAGTAGTATGTATAATTCAATATCACACATTTGCAAAACAAAAAGAATTTACTCTAGAGGAAGGGCATCGACACAAGCTGAAAGTGTTTAGAAGACAAACTAATTTATAACCATTGCACTTAACAGCAACTTTATAAACACGAAAACTACAAAGTTACCTTTCTTTTTAGTTAAAAGGAAATATAGAGAAGTTGATCTACCATTCATTATTTCCCTCAGTGAGTCTATACCTGTGGATTAGATATAGACAGTACTGTACAGAATCATCAATGAATCAACCCACATCACACCTTTTTGGAAGAACAACTTTACCTACATTAGGAAGATATTGGGAAGCCACTGTGACATAGCCTGTCCTTCCTATTCAGTGGCTCATTTTAAAGTTCTGCATTGTTACAGGCACACATAAATGTAGGCATCTGGGACTCTTGCTGATGGGGTTAGGGACTTTCAGGTAAAGTGGGTAGTGACTGCTCTGAAACCTTGTGTATTTAGAGGGAGCCGCTGACAAACTGTTTCACAACCGCACATGTTCATAAGATGAGGTATCATTAGGAAAAGTCACATAAAGCTGCTGCAGCTGCGTTATATAAAAAGTGGGGGAAATTTAATAGAAAATGTCATCCTTTGCAGAATGTTGATTGCCTATTTTTTTCCCATAAAGCCTTCTCGTCAGAGGGGATCCAACAGCTGTGAGAAGGGTCCTGTCACTGATGTTCCCAGACATCCTGGTGTACAAAGCTCTCCATATGCTGTTTGGCATCTAAAACACTCTGCTTTCCTTCCTTTTTTTTCTTCATACTACACGATGGAATATGGAATATTTTATTCTTGGGAGGATAGAGCAAGGACTAGCTTTTTGACACTGGAATTTCAGTGTAAATAAGAAAAACAGCTGCTGAAGCCATGAGGTGCTATTTTTCTGCATTCTGGATCCAGGAACCCTAAAGCTGTAACAATTATACAGTTCTGTAATGTTAAGGATTTCTCCTTAACATATGGTAGTCATTACAAGTTACTTCAGGGCATAACTCTTCAGAGGCTAAGATGAAAATTTGTCCCATGCAAAAAAGAAAAGAGATTTGGTGGAGAAGAGGCAGGGTCAAGTGCTTTTTTAATCATGTTAGAATTCTCCAACTTGAAAGTTCTATTTTCTCATAATTAGTTTTAGAAAGGTGACATGGTCATGAATTTTACATCATAAAAATCACTGGGCTTCAGAAATTTAATAGCTATGTGTCTTCACTGAGTTCAAAATAATTCCATAATTCTTGTCAAATGCTTTACATTCAACAATTTAGAGTTTATTATCATTAAGATGATAATGGTTTATGCTACTTGGGTGTACAAAATGCCCCAAACGAAATATATCATGGACTGCCACAGTCCAAAATAATTGTCAGTGCCATGCACATAGTGGATATTCATTTGTTCATTAATTTCTTCCTTCCACAAATATCTATTGAGCAGTTCCTCTGTCTTAGGTACTGTACTAGAGGTGCTGAAGATGCAACTGTGAGCAAGAAAAACAAAGCTCTCTTTTCTCATGGGCCATACAACCCCTTGAAACACAGACACACAAATAGAGACACACACATACACACTAGTGTTAAATGAAGGAGTGACATACTTTGTGACATACTGTGACATACCATGACTAGTGACATACTAGTACAGTGTGCTAGACTTCAATATGCTCCCATGATTCCTATTGACTGGTATTTACACTAAAGGGTGGTGGGATATGTCACACTCAGAATATACTATTTTTGCCATAAGGATTATTTTGACCTGATTATGTTGAGCAACAGCAGACACAAGGGAAGCTCTGAAAATAAAGTTGAAATTACCCTTTTGTAAGGGATATTTACATTTAAAAAGGAAATCTTCCATTTGTAAGGGTATCTTTCTCTCTGTACCAGAAACAGAGGATGACTAAATTACAAGAAAGTCTTATTACTGGAGAAGGCACTGACTTAAATCTGCATAACAAACCTTACTCTTGTTTACCTTACTTTTCCAGATCACTTTCTCATAATTGGTCTCCCCCCACACACCTCTTTCTTTTGTATTTAGCTGAAGATAGTATTTAAGCCAGATCCGAGAGTTACTCATTTTCCCCTGGGTATCTCTTATGTATACACGAGACGTAAATGTGAATAAACTTCTCTTGTTTTTTCCTCTTGTTAACCTGTAATCTGTTACAGGAGGCCCAGTTGAGAACTTAGAAGAGCAGAAGGAAAATAAATTTTTCCTCCCTGACACCTTTGTGTAATCCTTTCACACTGAGCAGGATCTGTGATCAGTGATTTGCTTTTAACCAGTCCAGTGTGACAAAGGTGGTAGCCTCTAGGTAATCATGTGTAGACATGATTACATAAGTATGTAGCACTCATTTTGTTAGTCTCTCTGTGTGTGTGTCTTTCCACCACAGACTTTGAAGAATCACTCTGCTGATGGAGTTCATGACAAGCTAGCCCAAAATATGGCACTGTGGCCATTGAATAGTTTAAGGTGAAGGAATTTGAAAAAAAACAGCTGAAACAAGAAAGTCTCTCTGACTTCCTCACTTTCCCTCCTCTCCTAAAAGTGAAAAGTGAAAGTTGCTCACTCCGACTCTTTGTGACCCCATGGACTATACAGTCCATGGAATTCTTCAGGCCAGAATACTGGAGTGGGTAGCTGTTCCCTTCTTCAGGGATCTTCCCAACCCAGGGATTGAACCCAGGTCTCCTGCATTGCAGGCAGATTCTTTACCAACTGAGCCACAAGGGAAGCCCAAGAATATTGGAGTGGGTAGCCTATCCCTTCTCCAGCAGATCTTCCTGACCCAGGAATTGAACCATGGTCTCCTGCATTGCAGGCAGACTCTTTACTAACTGAGCTATCAGGGAAGCCCTTTAATCTATATACTATATGCTTTTCTCCCATTAGTCTGTCTTCATCCATTTAATTTTCAGACCTAATCTGGGATCCCAAGAATCAAGGAAAGCATTTTCCCCTCCTACACTGCCGTAAATCCTACAGCCTCAAGGAAAATAATTCTGCCAATAACCTGAGGAAACGTTAGAGCAGACCCTTTCTAAGTGGAGCCTCTGATGAGAACCCAGTCCTGACTGACATCTTGACTGTAGCTTTGTGAGACACTAAGCAGAGGATAGAACTAAACTGTGCCTGGACTCCTGATCCACAGAAACTTTGAGATAATAAATGTATGTTGTCTTGTTGCTAAGTTTGTACTATTTTGTTATATGGAAGAGAATATTAATGCAGACAAAACTGGAATCTTGTTTTTAGGTCATAGAGATAGCTATCACTCTAAAATAGTTTAGTCATTTTGAATAATTATGTTACATCTTCTTTGAAAAAATATGTTTTTAAAAGTATTGCATTATTGGACTTCTCTGCTGGCTCAGTGGATTAAGAACCCTCCTACCAATGCAGGGGACATAGGTTCAATCCCTAGTCTGGGAAGATGCCACATGCCATGGAGCAACTAAGCTCGTGTACCACAACTACTGAGGCCACATTCTAAGGCCCATGAGACACAACTCCTGAAGCCTGTGCACCTAGAGCCCATGCTCCTCAACAAGAGAAGACACGGCAATAAGAAGCCCGAACACCACAACTAGGGAAAGCCCATGTGCAATGAAGACCTAGTGCAACCAAAAATAAAAATAAACACTTAAACATTATTTTTAAAATAGTATTGCATTATTGGATCAAATAACTGTTTCATATTGATATGTTTTTCACATAAATTCTATGACGGCTTCCCAGGTGGTGCTAGATAGGTAAAGAACCTGCATGCCAATGCAGGAGACAGAAGAGATGCAAGTTCAGTCCCTGAGTTGGGAAGATCCCCTGGAGGAGGGTATAGCAACCTACTCCAGTATTCTTGCCTGGGAAATTCCATGGACAGAGGAGCTTATCAGGCTACAGACCATAGGATCGCAAAGAGACGGAAACAATGGAAGTGATTTAGCACAAAGCATGCACACTCATCTGATGGATGCGTCAACCATGTAGGACCAGCCTTACCTTGACTGAATGAACTAATTTATAAATAAACCCACGCTGATCTCATTTCTGCTTCCCACTCAATGAGCCAGGACAATGGACCCATCTAAGTAGCTTAATTATAAATAGCTTGATGTATATAAAACAGTTTACCAAGAGTGTTTGCTAACTTCATCTCTCAGTCCTCACCCTAAGTCAGTGAGAAAGGAAATTTCCTCAAGTTTACAACAAGGAACCTGAGGCTGGGAGAATAAACTAAAATCATATCATTAGTAAGTGGAAAAGGTGGGACTCAAAGCACCAAACATCATCAGGAAGATAATGCATTGTTCATTTTATTCTACCACAGCTGCCTGCAGAGGAAATCAAGTGGTCTGTCCCTGCATTTTCCCCTGAGCCAGCAGAGCCTTTCAAAACTGACTTGGAGCCGAGATAGTTCCCCACTCATTTCTTTACAGGAAGTTTAAGCCATCATCAATGCTGTCCTTTCAATTAGAAACAGCTACAAACAACATGTGTACAAAAGGGAATGAGCAAAATGGGGTGTCTCCTCCAAGTAACTGCTTTAGTCAAAACCATTAGATATACTCCAAGCATGGGCTTCCCCAGTGGCTCGGTGGTAAAGAATCCACCTGCAATGCAATAGATGCATCGGATGCAGGTTCAATTGCTGGGTCAGGAAGATCCCCTGGAGGAGGGCATGGCAACCCACCCCAGTATTCTTGTCTGGAGAATCCCATGGGCCAAGGAGCCTGGTGGGCAACAGTCCATAGGGTCGCAAAAACTTGGACATGACTTAAGTGACTGAGCATGCACACATGCATGCTCTAAGCACTGTGCTGGGTACTGGGAAGAGTGAAATGAGGAAGAAATATTCATTCTAACCCCCCTCCCTGCCACACACACCACTACCACCACCACTAGGAGCTTTCAGTCTAAGAGACATATAGAGACTTACATGACTTCATTGATGTGCTGAGTCCAAATAGAAGGCACTAAAGCAAGGATATTTCAGGACCACGGTGGACCAATGACTCTACCCATGGCTTTCAAGGAAGTCTTCTGACAGAATGAGCCTTAGTGGAGGACTACAAAGGCAAGTTAAGTTTCAGGGAAAATCATAATTCAAAAAGACACATGCAATCCAGTGTTCACTGTAAAACTATTTACAGTAGTCAGGACATGGAAGCAACCTGAATATCCATCAACAGAGGATGGATAAAGAAGATGTGGTACACATACACAATGGACTATTACTCAGACATAAAAAGGAAAGAAGTTGGGTCACTTGAAGAGACATGAATGGACCTAGAGACTGTCATACAGAGTGAAGTAACACAGAAAGAGAAAAAACAAATACTGTATAATATATTAATGCATGTATCTGGAATGTGAAAAAAATGTTATAGACAATCTTATTTACAAAGCAGAAATAGAGACACAGACATAGAGAAAGTTATGGTCACCAAGGGGATAAGAAGGGGAAGAGGTGAATTGGGAGGTTGGGATTGACATATGTACACTGCTGATACTGTGCATAAAATAGATAACTGATGAGAATCTACTGTATAGCACAGGGAACTCTACTCAGTGCTCTGTGGTGACCTAGATGGGAAGGAAATTCAAAAACGGGGGAATATATGTATATGTACAGCTGATTCACTTTGCCATATAGCAGAAATGAACACAACATTGTAAAGCAACTATACTCCAATAAATTGTTTTTTTAAGTTTCAATTATCTGTTCTAGGCAGTCAGTAGGCAAGGAAGGCATGGAAGCTGGAAGAACCTTGTAGTGGACAGAAATATTCTGTTGAGTTGAGTGTTGATAATAAGTGAAGCACAGGGCATTAAGTAGTTAGAGAGTAAACAGTAAAAATCATCACTTAAGATATTAAGCTAACCTTAATCCTAACCCTAAACTTAGACTGCATGTGTGCTTGCCATATGCCAAGTTCTGTGATTAGAACCTTACCAACAGAAATTAATTCAATTCTAATAATCAGTTCAGTTCAGTCACTCAGTTGTGTCCAACTCTTTGTGACCCTGTGGACTGCAGCATGCCAGGCCTCCCTGTCCATCACCAAATCCCAGAGTTTATTCAAACTCATATCCATTGAGTTGGGGATGCCATCAAACCATCTAATCCTCTGTTGTCCCCTTCTCCTCCTGCCTTCAATATTTCCCAGCATCAGGGTCTTTTCCAAGGAGTCAATTCTTTGCATCAGTTGGCCAGAGTATTGGAGTTTCAGCTTCACCATCAGTTCTTCCAATGAATATTCAGTTCTGATTTCCTTCAGGATGGACTGACTGGATCTCCTTGCAGTCCAAGGGACTTTCAAGAGTCTTCTCCAACATCAAAATTCAAAAGCATCAGTTCTTTGGTGCTCAGCTTTCTTTATAGTACCAACTGTCAAACCCATACATGACTACAGGAAAAAACATAGCTTTGACTAGACAGACCTTTGTTGGCAAAGTAATGTCTCTGCTTTTTAATATGCTATCTAGGTTGGTCATAACTTTTCTTCCAAGGAGCAAGCATCTTTTAATTTCATGGCTATAGTCACCATCTGCAATGATTTTGGAGCCCCCCAAAAATAAAGTCTCTCACTGTTTCCATTGTTTCCCCATCTATTTACCATGAAGTTATGGGACCAGATGCCATGATCTTAGTTTCCTGAATGTTGAGTTTTAAGCCAACTTTTTCACTCTCCTCTTTCACTTTCATCAAGAGGCTCTTTAGTTCTTCTTCGCTTTCTACCATAAGGGTAGTGTCTTCTGCATATCTGAGGTTATTGGTATTTCTCCAAGAAACATGGATTTCAGCTTGTGCTTCATGCAGCCCATCATTTCTCGTGATGTACTCTGCATATAAGTTAAATAAGCAGCCTTGATGTACTCCTTTCCTGATCTGCAACCAGTCTGTTGTTCCATGTACAGTTCTAACTGATGCTTCTTGACCTGCATACAGATTTCTCAAGACGCAGGTCAGGTGGCCTGGTATTCCCATCTCTTTCAGAATTTTCCAGTTTGTTGTGATCCACATGGTCCAAGGCTCTGGCATAGTCAATAAAGCAGAAGTAGATTTTTTTTTTCTGGAACTCTCTTGCTTTTTCAGTGATTCAATGGATGTTGGCAATTTGATCTCTGGTTCCTCTGCCTTTTCTAAATCCAGCTTGAACATCTGGAAATTCATGGTTCATGTACTGTTGAAACCTGGCTTGGAGAATTTTGAGCATTACTTTGCTAGCGTGTGAGATGAGAACAATTGTGTGGTAGTTTGAGCATTTTTTGGCACTGTCTTTCTTTGGAATTGGAATGAACTTTTCCAGTCCTGTGGCCACTATTGAGTTTTCCAAATTTGCTGGCATATTGAGTGCAGCACTTTCACAGCATCATCCTTTAAGATTTGAAATAGCTCAACTGGAATTCCATCACCTTCACTAGCTTCATTCATAGTGATGCTTCCTAAGGCCCACTTGACTTCATATTCCAGGATGTCTGGCTCTAGATGAGTGATCACACCATCGTGATTATCTGGGTAGTAAAGATCTTTTTTTTGTATAGTTCTTCTGTCTATTTTTGCCAACTCTTCTTAATATCTTCTGCTTCTATTAGGTCCATACCATTCCTTTATTGTGTCCTTTATAGGTCCTTTATTGTGTCCATCTTTGCATGAAATGTTCCCTTGGTATCTCTAATTTTCTTGAAGAGATCTCTAGTCCTTCCCATTCTATTGTTTTCCTCTATTTCTTTGCATTGATCACTGAGGAAGGCTTTCTTATCTCTCCTTGCTATTCTTTGGAACTTGGCATTCAAATGGGTATATCTTTCCTTTACTACTTTGCCTTTCATTTCTCTTCTTAAGACCTCCTCAGACAACCATTTTGCCTTTTTGCATTTCTTTTTCTTGGGAATGATCTTGCTCCCTGCCTCCTGTACAATGTCCCAAACCTCTCTCCATAGTTCTTCAGGCACTCTTTCAGATCTAATCCCTTGAATCTATTTGTCACTTTCACATGTATAATTGTAAGAGATTTGATTTAGGTCATACCTGAATGGTCTAGTGGTTTTCCCTACTTTCTTCAATTTAAGTCTGAATTTGGCAATAAGGAGTTCATGATCTGAGCCACAGTCTGATCCTGGTCTTGTTTTCCTGACTGTATTGAGCTTCTCTATCTTTGGCTGCAAAGAATATAATCAGCCTGATTTTGCCATTGACCATCTGGTGCTATCCATGTGTAGAGTCTTCTCTTGTGTTGTTGGAAGAGGGTGTTTGCTATGACCAGTGTGTTCTCTTGGCAAAACTGTTAGCCTTTACCCTGTTTCATTCTGCACTCCAAGGCCAAATTTTCCTGTTACTCCAGGTATTTCTTGACTTCCTACTTTTGCATTCCAGTCCCCTAAAATGAAAAGGACATCTTTTTTTGGGTGGTAGTTCTAGAAAGCCTTGTAGGTCTTCATAGAACCGTTCAACTTCAGCTTCTTCAGCATTACTGCTCGGGGTATAGACTTGGATTACTGTGATACTGAATAGTTTGCCTTGGAAACGAATAGATGCCATTCTGTTGTTTTTGAGATTGCATTTCAGACTTTTTTGTTGACTATGAGGGCTATTCCATTTATTCTAAGGGATTCTTGCCCACAGTAATAGATATATTGGTCATTTAAGTTAAATTCACCCATTCCAGCCCATTTCAGTTCGTTGATTCCTAAAATGTCGACGTTCACTCTTGCCATTTCCTGTTTGACCACTTCCAATTTGCTTTGATTCATGGACCTAACATTCCAGGTTCCTATGCAATATTGCTCTTTACAGCATCGGACTTTGCTTCCATTACCAGTCACATCCACAACTGGGTGTTGTTTTTGCTTTGCTCCATGTCTTCATTCTTTCTGGAGTTATTTCTCCGATGATATCCAGTATCATATTGGGCACCTAGTGACCTGGGGAATTCATCTTTCATTGTCCTATCTTTTTGCCTTTTCACAGTGTTCATGGGGTTCTCAAAGCAAGAATACTGAAGTGGTTTGCCATTTCCTTCTCCAGTGGACCATGTTTTGTCAGAATGTTCCACCATGACCCATCTGTCTTGTGTGGCCGTACATGGCATGGCTCATAGTTTCATTGACTTAGACAAGTCTGTGGTCTATGTGATCAGATTGGTTAGTTATCTGTGATTGTAGTTTTCAGTTCTAACAAAACCTGATGTAAGTACAGTTAGCATCTTCCATTTTTCAGATGAGGAAACTTGTGTTGAGTAACTGGCACAAGTTCCCATGGCCAATAATTTTCAGAGTTGACATTTGAATCTATGTGATTCCAAGTGAAGTGAAAGTGTTTGTAGCTCAGTCATGTCTGACTCTTTTTGATCTCGTGGATTGTAACCTGTCAGGCTCCTCTGTCCATGGGATTCTCCCAGTAAGAATACTGGAGTGGCTAGCCATTCCCTTCTCCAGGGGATCCTCCTGACTCAGGGATCAAACCTGTGTCTCCTGCATTGCAAGCAGATTCTTTACTGTCTGAGCCACCAAGGAAGTCCATTAGATTCCAAGCTCTGAGCGAAATCCCACACTGTTCTTCTAGGAAGGAGACAAGTCTGAACAACTTTGTATTTCATCTTAGCCAATAGCAAAGGTCATAAAGCTTTTTGAAATAAAGGACCAAATCATAAATATTTTAGGCTTGTGAACCATATGTTTCCTTACAACTACTCAGCTCTACTGTAGAGGCAGGAAAGCTTCCATAGACAATACAACAATGAATGAGCATTGACTGTGTTGCAATAAAAGTTATTTAAAAAAACAGGCATCATTCCATTCTCTATGTCTCTGTCTCTATTCCTACCCTGCAAATATGTTCATCAGTACCATTTTTCTAGATTTCATATATATATATGTGCTAATATATGATATTTGTTTTTCTCTTTCTAACTTCCTTCACTCTGTATAACAGGCTCTAGGTTCAGCCACCTCAGTTCAACTAACTCAAATTTGTTCCTTTTAATGGTTGAGTAATATTCCATTGTATATATGTACCACAACTTTTTTATCCATTCCTGTGTCAACTCACATTGTTGTATGGCAGAAAACAACACAACATTGCAAAGCAATTATCCTCCAATTAAAAAAAGAAAAAAACAGGAATCAGAATGGATATGGTCCATGGTGCATAGTTTGCCAACTCCTGATATATAGGAAACCATCAAAGGTTTTGAAGAAAGGAATGGTTGTGACTGGTTTTGGATAGGGCTGTTCTAACAGCTTGGTTCATGCCAGAAGCCCCCTTTGGTTATCACAGTCTAGCTGAAACGACTGCTTCTAGCAAATGTCAGCAAATGGAACTCAGTGTCCTCATATTTTCACTTCTCATTCAATTTACCCCTTTATTTTGTAAATATTTATTGAGGTCCCATTATGATCCAGCCACTGTTTAGGCAGTAGGGATATAAGAACAAACAAAAATAAAGTTGTTTTTCTCATGGTGTTTATATTCTAGTGTGAGGAACACACACACACACACAAGCAAACAGATACAATATGCTAAGTTATAATAAGTTCTATGGAGAAAAAAATCAGATAGAACTGAGAAGACCATTTGATATGAAGTAATTAGGAAAATAACTGATTCTGGGATATTTTGGAAACCTCAGTGGCTCAAGAGGTAAAGAATCTGCCTGCAATGCAAGAGAGGTGGGTTTGATCCCTGGGTCAGGAAGATCTCCTAGATAAAGGAATTTCAATGCATTCAAGTATTCCTTGTGGCTCAACTGGTAAAGAATATGCCTGCAATGCAAGAGAGGTGGGTTTGATCCCTGGGTCAGGAAGATCTCCTAGATAAAGGAATTTCAATGCATTCAAGTATTCCTTGTGGCTCAACTAGTAAAGAATATGCCTGCAATGTGAAAGACCTGGCTTCGATCCCTGGGTTGGGAAAATCCCCTGGAGAAGAGAAAGATACCCACTCCAGTATTCTGACCTAGAGAATTCCATGGACTATACAGTCCATGGGGTCACAAAGAGTAGGACACAACTGAGTGACTTTCACTTTCAAGTATTCTTGCCTGGAAAATCCCATGGACAGAGGAGCCTGGTGGCTATAGTCCATGGGTTCACAAAGAGTCGGACACGACTGAGCATGCAAATGCATAACGACAATGGGATGTTTGAACATAGACTTGAAGGAAATGAGAGAATGAGATAAATATATTAGCGAGTTAAAACCCAGTATACCTGGACCATTTGAGAAATTGCAAGAGTGTTGATGTCGCTGAAATTGAGTAAAGATGAGTAGGATGTGACAGGAGATGCGGTCAAATGAGTAGCCAAGGGTCAGATAAGAATAAGAAGGTCAAATGAGGGATATTTAAAGAGTTTGGGGCCTAATTTAAGGTGCGACTTTCAGTGTTGGCCAAATTGGGCTTGAGAAAATTTTGTGACATAATAGATTAGTATTTGTAGACACAAGATCTTGAAGGAAACCTTGATAAATACACTGCTATTTGGTAAATGAATTGTTTTCCAGGAGAGCAGACTGTTGTCTCAGATAAATTGACTTGTAGAAATCTCCTGAAGCAAAGAGTGAAGCTATTTATTGGTTTATAGTCTTTTCCTTTCTGGGCAAGATTTTCCCATAGCAAATAACTAAGTCATGTTGACACCGGTGATCTCAGTTCTTAGTTGCAATTGCAGTGTCATGTTGATGTAAGTAGACACATTTCACATATGTTTAAAAACATATTACATCATGATATGTATAATTCCATTTCAAAGTGCAAGAAAGAGACCCCAATTTCTGAACGCCTAAGCTAGGTGCCTTTCATGCATCATCTAGTTTTCTCAATAATCTTATAAGTACTACTTTCAAAAAGTATAGTTGAGAAAATTGAAGCTTGGAGGGGTAATGTGCTCACCATCATATATCTAGAAAGCCACAGAACCAGAATTAAAATTCAGGTCTTTATTTCCTCCAGAATCCACATATTGAACCATTGCAAAACACTACCTCCTATAAAACAAAATAAAAAGCTGTAGTTTTCCAACTGTTAAATTAATTTAAAATGGAAGCCATTAGACTGGCATGGCTCTGATACCAAGGCGTCTGCATACAGCAAACCAAAATTTAAGCCTGTAAAATGCCTCAAGATTACAGAATTGAAACCTAACGACAACCAATCACAAACAGTCAACTAGGCTTTAGGCTATAGCCAATCATTAATTTCCCTAGTTTGCTTCTGTCTTTTCTCTATAAAAGTCTCTCTCCCAGCTTCTGTCGGTGGGGCACTCTGAATTATTTCTGGTTTGGCACTGCCTGACTGGAATAGATTTTTTGCTTAACTCAACTCTTAAAATGTGTATGTGTCTCAGTTTATCTTTTTTTTTTTTTTTTAAATTTTTTTATTAGTTGGAGGCTAATTACTTCACAACATTTCAGTGGGTTTTGTCATACATTGATATGAATCAGCCATAGATTTACACTTATTCCCCATCCCGATCCCCCCTCCCACCTCCCTCTCCACCCGATTCCTCTGGGTCTTCCCAGTGCACCAGGCCCGAGCACTTGTCTCATGCATCCCACCTGGGCTGGTGATCTGTTTCACCATAGATAGTATACATGCTGTTCTTTTGAAACATCCCACCCTCACCTTCTCCCACAGAGTTCAAAAGTCTGTTCTGTATTTCTGTGTCTCTTTTTCTGTTTTGCATATAGGGTTATCGTTACCATCTTTCTAAATTCCATATATATGTGTTAGTATGCTGTAATGTTCTTTATCTTTCTGGCTTACTTCACTCTGTATAAGGGGCTCCAGTTTCATCCATCTCATTAGGACTGGTTCAAATGAATTCTTTTTGACGGCTGAGTAATATTCCATGGTGTATATGTACCACAGCTTCCTTATCCATTCATCTGCTGATGGGCATCTAGGTTGCTTCCATGTCCTGGCTATTATAAACAGTGCTGCGATGAACATTGGGGTGCACATGTCTCTTTCAGATCTGGTTTCCTCAGTGTGTATGCCCAGAAGTGGTATTGCTGGGTCATATGGCAGTTCTATTTCCAGTTTTTTAAGGAATCTCCACACTGTTTTCCATAGTGGCTGTACTAGTTTGCATTCCCACCAACAGTGTAAGAGGGTTCCCTTTTCTCCACAGCCTCTCCAGCATTTATTGCTTGTAGACTTTTGGATAGCAGCCATCCTGACTGGTGTGTAATGGTACCTCATTGTGGTTTTGATTTGCATTTCTCTAATAATGAGTGATGTTGAGCACCTTTTCATGTGTTTGTTAGCCATCTGTATGTCTTCTTTGGAGAAATGTCTGTTTAGTTCTCTGGCCCATTTTTTGATTGGGTCATTTATTTTTCTGGAATTGAGCTGCAGAAGTTGCTTGTATATTTTTGAGATTAATCCTTTGTCTGTTTCTTCATTTGCTATTATTTTCTCCCAATCTGATGGCTGTCTTTTCACCTTACTTATAGTTTCCTTTGTAGTGCAAAAGCTTTTAAGTTTCATTAGATCCCATTTGTTTAGTTTTGCTTTTACTTCCAATATTCTGGGAGGTGGGTCATAGAGGATCTTGCTGTGATTTATGTCGGAGAGTGTTTTGCCTATGTTCTCCTCTAGGAGTTTTATAGTTTCTGGTCTTACATTTAGATCTTTAATCCATTTTGAGTTTATTTTTGTGTATGGTGTTAGAAAGTGTTCTAGTTTCATTCTTTTGCAAGTGGTTGACCAGTTTTCCCAGCACCACTTGTTAAAGAGGTTGTCTTTTTTCCATTGTATATCCTTGCCTCCTTTGTCAAAGATAAGTTGTCCATAGGTTCGTGGATTTATCTCTGGGCTTTCTATTCTGTTCCATTGGTCTATATTTCTGTCTTTGTGCCAGTACCACACTGTCTTGATGACTGTGGCTTTGTAGTAGAGTCTGAAGTCAGACAGGTTGATTCCTCCAGTTCCATTCTTCTTTTTCAAGATTACTTTGGCTATTCGAGGTTTTTTGTATTTCCATACAAATTGTGAAATTCTTTGGTCTAGTTCTGTGAAAAATACCGTTGGTAGCTTGATAGGGATTGCATTGAATCTATAGATTGCTTTGGGTAGAATAGCCATTTTGACAATATTGATTCTTCCAATCCATGAACACGGTATGTTTCTCCATCTGTTTGTGTCCTCTTTGATTTCTTTCATCAGTGTTTTATAGTTTTCTATGTATAGGTCTTTTGTTTCTTTAGGTAGATATTCAGTTTATCTTTTAACACAATTTTTAAAGAAATTAGTCTGTGATTGGGCTTCCCTGGTAGCTCAACAGTAAAGAATCCACCTGCAATGCAGGAGATCTGGGTTTGATCCCTGGGTGGGGAGGATCTTTTGGAGAAGGAAATAGCTACCCACTGCAGTATTCTTGCCTGGAAAATCCAATGGACAGAAGAACCTGGTGGGCTACAGTCTATGGGGTCACAAGAGTCTTACGTGACTTAGTGATTAAATCACCACCACCAGTCTGTGATTATGTGAAACTTCTCAATCCTAGGTCTAGAAATGCAAATTATCTAGCAAAAATGAGAGAAGATCTTAGAGGAACCTAGTTAAAAGGCTGGTTCCCCTCATGGAAAAAAGTGAGTTGCTGCTATTTGGAAAGTTAGTATAGGGAAGGAAAATACCTTTTCTCTCTACCCTTTTAAGTTCTCCACTGGGACTCCAGGAACAAAAGACAGATTAACAAGGGAAAGCATATACATTTAGACAACACAAGTTTTACATGACTCTGAATTCTTCATGAGAGAAGGAAATGGCAACCCACTCCAGTATTCTTACCTGGAGAATCCCAGGAACAGAGGAGCCTGGTGGGCTGCTGTCTATGGGGTTGCACAGAGACAGACAGGACTGAAGTGACTTAGCAGCAGCAGGAGTCTTCATAAGAACATGAAGACCTGAAGAAATGATTAAACTTGAGTGTTCTTCTGCCAGGTTTGATGACTATTAAATATCTTTCCATGTCATGGAAATATGTGACAGGACAGAGAACATGAGGTCAATATAGTAATCTGAGAGAAATTTTGGCAAGGCCTGATCTTTGAGATTCCATCTTTGGAGGGAAGGATGTTCCTTTCCTGAAGGTAAAAGGATGGCACCTTTCACATAAGGGTTTTACAACCTGCTTCAGGGGAAGATCAGAAAGTCCTTACTGTACCTGCAATTTCTCAAATTCCTACAGCTTGAAATTTCCAGTATGCCAAGGTGACATATTGTGGGGAGTAGAATTCCTGAAACCTGTCAAATGAAAATATAAGGGGATGCTCATTCTATGAGGCCACCATCACCCTGACACCAAAACCAGAGAAAGACAACACAAAAAAAGAAAACTACAGACCAATATCACTGATGAACATAGATGCAAAAATCCTCAACAAAATTTTAGCAAACAGAATTCAGCAACCCGTAAAAAAGCTCATATACCATGATCAAGTTGGGTTTATTCCAGGGATGCAAGGATTCTTCAATATACACAAATCAATCAATGTGGCACACCATAAACAAATTGAAAGATAAAAACTATATGATCATCTCAATAGATGCAGAAAAATCTTTGAGAAAATTCAGCACTCATTTATGATTAAAACTCTTTAAAAAATGGGCATAGAAGGAACCTACCTCAACATAGTAAAGGCCATATATGACAAGCCTACAGCAAACATTATTCTCAATGATGAAAAACTGAAAGCACTTCCCCTAAGATCAGGAAAAAGACAAGGGTGCTCACTTTCACATGATTATTCACCATAGTTCTGGAAGTCCTTGCTTCAGCAATCAGAGAAGAAAAAGAAATAAAAGGAATCCAGATCAGAAAAGAAGAAGTAAAGCTCTCATTGTCTGAAGATGGCATGATACTGTACATAGAGAACCTTAAAGAGAGTATCAGAAATTTACTAGAGATAATCAGTGAATTTAGCAAAGTCGCAGGATACAAAATCAATACATAGAAATAACTTGCATTTCTATATGCCAACAATGAAAAATCAGAAAGAGCAATGAAGGAATCAATCCCATTCACCATTGCAACAAAAAGAATTAAATTTCTAGCAATAAACTTACCTAAGGAGACAAAAGAACTGTACACAGAAAATTATAAAACACTGATGAAAGAAACCAAAGATGACATAAACAGATGGAGAGATATTCCATGTTCCTGGGTAGGAAGAATCAATATTGTGAAAATGACTATACTACCAAATGCAATATACAGATTCAATGTGATCCCTATCAAATTACCAATGGTATTTTTCACAGAACAAGAAGAAAAAATTTCACAATTCATATGGAAACACAAAAGACCCTAAAGAGCCAAAGCAGTCTTGAGAAAGAAGAATGGAGCTGGAGGACTCAACCTTCCTGACTTCAGATTATACTACAAAGCTACAGTCATCAAGACAGTATGATACTGGCACAAAAACAGAAATATAGACCAATGAAACAAGATAGAAAGCCCAGAAATAAACCCATGCACCTAGGGGTACCTCATTTTTGACAAAGAAGGCAAGAATATACAATGGGGCAAAGACAGCCTCTTCAATAAATGGTGCTGGGAAAACTGGACAGCTACACATAAAAGAATGAAATTAGAACAGTTCCTAATACCATACATAAAGATAAACTCAAAATGTATTAAAGACCTAAATGTAAGACCAGAAACTATAAAACTCTTAGAGGAAAACACAGGCAGAACACTCAATGACATAAATCAAAGCAAGATCCTCTATGACCCACCTCCTAGAGTAATGGAAATAAAAACAAAAGTAAACAAGTGGGACCTAATTAAACTTAGAAACTTTGCACAGCAAAGGAAACTATAAGCAAGGTGAAAAGACAACCTTCAGAATGGGAGGAAACAACAGCAAATGAAACAATTGACAAAGGATTAATTTCCAAAATATGCAAGCAGCTCATATAACTCAATGCCAGAAAAACAAACAGCCCAATCAAAAAGTGGGGAAAAGACTTAAATAGACATTTCTCCAAAGAAGACATACAGATGGCTAACAAACACGTGAAAAGATGCTCAACATCACTCATTATTAGAGAAATGCAAATCAAAACCACAATGAGATATCACCTCACAACAGTCAGAATGGCTGCTATCAAAAAGTCTACAAACAATAAATGCTGGAGAGGGTGTGGAGAAAAAGGAATGCTATTGCACTGTTTTGGGGAATGTAAATTGATACAGCCACTATGGAAGACGGTATAGAGATTCCTTAAAAAACTAGGAATAAAACCACCATATGACCAAGCAATCACACTCCTAGGCACATACCTTAAGGAAATCAAAATTGAAAAACACATGTATCCCATTGTTCATTGCAGCACTGTTTACAGTAGATAGAATATGGAAGCAACCTAGATATCCATTGCCAGGTGAATGGATAAAGAAGTTGTGGTACATATACACAATGGAACATTACTCAGTCATAAAAAGGAATGCATTTGAGTCAATTCTGATGAGGTGATTGAACCTAGAACCTATCATACAGAGTGAAGTGAGTCAGAAAGAGAAAGATAAATATCATATTCTAACACACATATACGGAATCTAGAAAAATGGTACTGAAGAATTTATTTACAGGGCAGTAATGGAGAAACAGAAATAGAGAATAGACTTATGGACATGGGGAGAGGGGAGAAGAGGGTGAGATGTAAGAAAAGAGTAACATAGAAACTTATATTACCATATACAAAATAGATAGCCAAGGGGAATTTGCTGCATGGCTCAGGAAACTCAAACAGGGGCTCTGTGTCAACCTAGAGGGATGGGATGGGGAGGGAGATGGGAGAGAGGTTCAAAACAAGGGGGATATATGTATACCTACAGCTGATTCATGTTGATGTTTGAGTGAAAACAACAAAATTCAGTAAAGCAATTATCCTTCAATAAAAAACTAAAAAAGAAAAAAAAATAAGGAGATGGACAAAAATTGAGGAAGAAAATGGCATCTGTTGTTGTTGTTTTTCTGTAGATAATAAAGGGAGTGGTAGGACCTTACAAGTGAAAAAACACAAACTAGATATTTATGGAGCAGAGGAGAGGACAATCAGAATGCAATGTTAGGGACTTCCCTGGTGGTCCAGTGGCTAAGATTCTGGGCTCTCAATGTAAGGGGCCCGAATTTGATCCCTAGTCAGGGAACTAGATTCCTCATGCCACAACTAAGAGCTTGGATGCTGCAATTAAAATCCCGTGTGCCACAACTAAAACCCACCACAGTCAAATAAATATGTATCCACCACAGTCAAATAAATATGTATTAAATAAATACATAAAACTAAACTATGGCCCACCTTAAAAAGGAATGTAGTGATATATATCAGTAATAATAAAAAAATAATAATTCACAAAAAAGAGTACATATAAAGTAATACAATATAAGTGATAATGTATCATACCCTTATGTGTGTGCTCAATTGGGTCAGACTCTTTGTGACCCCATGGACTGGAGTCTATAGCCTGCCAGGCTCCTCTGTCCATGGGATTATCTAAGCAAGCAAACTGGAATGGGTTGCCATTTCCTCCCCCAGGGGATCTTCCTGACCCAGGTATCGAAACCATGTCTCCTGTGTTTCCTGCATTTCAGACAGAGTCTTTACAACTGTGACACTTGGGAACTCCTTTTTTTTTCTTAATTAATTAAATAATTTTAATTGGACACTGATTACTTTACAATATTGTAGTGATTTTTGCCAAATATTGACATGAATCAGCCACGGGAGCACATGTGTTCCCCATCCAGAAACCCCTCCCACCTCCATCCCCATCCCATCCCCCAAGGTCATCCCAGTGCACCAGCCCTGAGCACCCTGTCTCATGCAGCAAACCTGGACCAGTGATCCACTTCACATATGATAATATACACGATTCAACGCTACCCTCTCAAGTCATCCCACCCTCACCTTCTCCCACAGAGTCCAAAAGACTGTTCTTTACATCTGTGTCTCTTTTGTTGTCTCGCATATAGGGTGATCATTACCATCTTTCTAAAGTCCATATATATGCATTAGTATACTATATTGGTGTTTTCCTTTCTGACTTACTTCACTCTGTATAATAGACTCCAGTTTCATCCACCTCATTAGAACTGATTCAAACACATTCTTTTTAATGGCTAAGTAATATTCCATTGTGTATACATGCCACAGCTTTCTTATCTATTCGTCTGTTGATGGACATCTAGGTTGCTCCCATGTCCTGGCTATTGTAAACAGTGCTTCGATGAACATTGGGATACACGTGTCTCTTTCAATTCTGGTTTCCTCAGTGTGTATGCCCAGCAGTGGGATTGCTGACTTGTATGGTAGTTCTATTTCCAGCTTTTTAAGGAATCTCCACACTGTTCTCCATAGTGGCTGTACTAGTTTGCATTCCCATCAACAGTGCAAGAGAGTTTCTTTTTATCCACACCCTCTCCAACATTTATTGTTTGTAGACTTTTGGATAGCAGCCATTCTGACTGGCGTGAGATGGTACCTCATTGTGGTTTTGATTTGCATTTCTCTGATAACGAGGATGTTGAGCATCTTCTCATGTGTTTGTTAGTCATCTGTATGTCTTCTTTGGAGAAATGTCTGTTTAGTTCTTTGGCCCATTTTTTGATTGGGTCACTTATTTTTCTGGAATTGAGCTGCAGGATCTGCTTGTATATTTTTGAGATTAATTTGTTGTCAACAAGTTTAAATACACAGTTGCACTGATGTGTTTTAACCTCCAAAAGCATCTATTGTCAGAGGAAGCATGGCAGCAGTCTGCAATCCTGCATTTCAAGTACAGTTGGAAGGTGATTTCAGCAAGGATTTTTTCATCTAAATCAAGTAAGACAAGGTAGCTGGGATGAGCCACAACATTTAATTTAGAGAAAGGGCCACAGAAGGAGAACTTTGCATCCTTGTGGGGTTTCCTTGTGTGTGTCTGGAAATGGGGAGGAAGGAGATCTGGAAGGGAGCTCTGTGTGTGATATAAATGACCAGAGCTCAACACTTAGGAAAATATCTTAGGGAAATAAATTTCTTTCTGCCAGGCCAGAAAGGATAATAGTAAACACCAAGTACTTACTTCATACCAGGCACTGGCTGGGTTCAAGTGCTTTCCGTACATTATCTGATTTGATCCTCATAAAACCTCTGATGAGGTACAAGTAGGAAAATCAGCCTTGCTTTACAGAAAGAATGGAGAAACACAATGTAACTTAAAACTGAGCTACATGGGAGAACTTCTGTATTTATGCAAAATAAAATTAGGCAAATAAAGATAAATGGCTTATAAATTTGTATACATTTCTGTAATTGCTGGAGAAAGGGATTTTGAAATTTACTCATATTGAATTGCACCTATTATTTTTCAGTTACTTATTGAAATGAGGGACTGTTTTATCACATGCTCCCTGTTCCCCCAAATTAAATGGCATTTCTATCAGATCAATGGTTAGTGAAAGTGAAAGTGTTAGTCGCTCAGTCGCGTCTGACTCTTTGCAACACCATGGACTCCTCTGTCCACCAGACTCCTCTGTCCATTAGATTTTCTAGGCAAGAATACCGGAGTGGGTTGCCATTCCCTTCTGCAGAGGATCTTTGTAACCCAGGATCAAACCCACATCTCAGATGGGTTCTTTACCCCTAGTGCCACCTTGGGGGATTTTTAAAAATGAAAACAAAGCAAGAGAGAGACAGAACAAACAAAAAACACCTCCAGATATCTGAATTGTTTCTGGATAAAAGTATTCTTTAAAATATGTAAGTAAATATTGAATAAAACTCAAGCAGAGAGAGAGAAAGAGAATATATCTTCATATAACTGTAGAATTGATCAGGGATACATTGCATATGCATAGAATGATCTCTTTATCTTATACTGAAAAACTAAGTCAAAAAGGTTTCTCTTCCCATATGAAATCAACCCCCACCCTCACCCAAAGGAAAGGAAATGTACAATAATGGAAGAAACTTCCATTTTAAACAAAAGCTAGAAACAGCCACAATAACAAATTATAACCTAAAAGACTATCAACCAAATGTAATGTAATTCAAACCAAAACAGGAGTAGATGTTAAGATAAGTCTAAATATTCTGCAGATATTAGAGAGTAATTGATAATAATTATCAAGCCTGTACCACATGCCCAAAAGTGTTCTAAGTATAAACTAATTTAGTCTTAACAATGCTGTGAGGTAGTTACTATTACTACCCTCATTGAGAAGCAATGAAACAGAGGAACATAAAGCATAAGTAACCTGCCCAAGATCACACAACTATTGTACTAATTATCAGAACTAAAGCTGAAACTCTGGGATTTAAGTAGAATGCAAAACTCTCTGAGTGTCACAAGAATTCCTTGCTTGTGAGCAAGTTCTAGTGCAGGGTTGGGCTGGGGGCTTCCTTAAAGCTATTATTTGACACAAAGTGGCAGGGAAGGTAGTCCTAAATAGAACATTTTTCAGAAAGAAACAAGTGGTGAGTGAGGCGCCAGGAGGGAAAGAGAACCATCAATATCTGTGTGTGCTAAATCACTTCAATCGAGTCCAATTCTTTGTGTCCCCATGGACCATAGCCTGCCAAGCTCCTCTGTCCTTGGGCTTTTCCAGGCAAGAATACTGGATTGGATTGCCATGCAGGGGACCTTCCCAACCCAGGGACGGAACCTGTGTCTCTGACATCTCCTGCATTGGCAGGCAAGTTTTTACCACTAGCAACACCTGGGAAGCCCCAGTCTTTGTCTGGAGAAGAGCAAATGGCAAGTCATTGCTCAAGAAGCCTGTAGCACAGGGGCCTTACTGCAAGACTCCCAGGCCAATCTCATCAGACTGAGGTGCACAATCCATGTAAACCCATTCTGAGATTTTGGATTAAAATCCAAGCAGACTGAAGCCTTGTGTGCCCTTCTCACACAATTCTTCAGCAATCACATGGTCTATAACACAGGTCTTATGGTATATTTTAAGGATAGTTTTTATGTTGTTCAACCCAAGGAAGACTGTTCACAGAATATGGTGTTGGTTGATCACCAGAAATAAAATGGGGAGGTGCACAATGCCTCCTTCACTCCTTTAGCCCAAGACATGAAAAGTTTAAATGTAACAAAAAAGAAATGTTTAAAACCTGAGAAGAAACCATGAGAGACTGTAAATAATAAATTTAGGGTGCTTGATCAAAAAAGTTTGGAGACTAGTCCTATGTCAGTTTAAAAAAAAAAAAGACCATATAATCCGAGTGTCAACTTAAAAAATAGTCACAACCTAAAAGTTGAGAGCTATGTTTTATTTGGTAGGAATTTTTAGGACTTCAAGCCCTAGAGACAGCATCTCAAGTAACCTTGAGAAAAGTGGTCTGAGGAAGCTGGTGAAGGAGTCAGGTTATATAGAAGTTTGCAACAAAGGGCAGAAAGTCTGAACATCAAAAAATTATTATTAATTAAAGGAAGTCAGATATCTCAAGTCAAGGAATTTAGTACTTTTCTATGTATGGGAAGATTCAAGAGTCTGAGCTCACTGAAATCATTCCTTTCACATACACCTCTGCTATCTGGGGCCAGTATCATGTTTTTCACATCTTGAGTTCCTCAGAGCTCCCCATGGAGCGTGGCTACTACCTGATGGCTATTAGATCACAGTGATTTTTCTCCTTTCTGAGTGCTCTCAAAGTCTGGAATCACTGACGACTGTGACATCCTTGTCTATTGATATGGCAGGAAATATTCCAATTCTCATTAGCTAACATATCTATGTATATATATAAACATGGATTTATGCTTCCAATTGTAAATAGTGGTTCACTGTACTATTACATTATATATTTCTCTATATATCTATGTAGATATAAATAGAAACTTAATCTTCACAATTCCCTGAGACACATTTTCAGAAAGCAGCCTTATCTTTAGAGTCAATGGGTAATAATCATAATGATAAATAAATGGTTCACTTCATTCTATGTAATATATATGTAATCTGCTATATAGATATATATATATATGACAGGTGTATATATACATATATATATATATATATATATATATATAGAGAGAGAGAGAGAGAGAGAGAGAGAGAAACAGAGAGAGAGAGAAACAGAGATAGAGACCTAGACAGAGACAGAGAGAGATTCTTTGATGCCTGAGGGGATAGGCTTCAAACCCCTTGGATACCAAAATCCAGGGATGTTCACATTCCTTACAATTGGCCCTCTGCATCTGTAGGTTCCTCATCCCTGGATTCAACAAATTCAATATCAAATAGTAATTTTGACTGGCAGTTGCTCAAATCCAAGAACAGAATAGACACTATGCAGTGGACACCACCAATGCTGGACACTTTTGCTGACACGTCCTCAGGGACTAGGAGGATGCCCTAACTTTCCCTGTGTCACTGAGTTATTCACTAGTTTCAAATTCCTAGAGGTGATTGCCTGACTCCATGATAGAATGTGGGTTATGGTCTATGCCAGTATAGGGGAGCAAAATCTGTCAACCCAAAATGTATCTCTTTGGCATATGGATTATTTTTAGCTGAAAACCATCAAGGCTCAAAGGACTCAGGAAGAACCTTTGACCTTTCCCCCTAACTGCCTAAGTGAAGTGAAGTGAAGTGAAGTGAAAGTCACTCAGTCGTGTCTGACTCTTTGCGACCCCATGGACTAAACAGCCCATGGAATTCTCCAGGAGTGGGTAGCCTATCCCTTCTCCAAGGGATCTTTCTGACCCAGAATCAAACCAGGATCTCCTACATTGCAAGCATATTCTTTACCAACTGAGCTATCAGCAAAGCCCTAAAAACCACCTAAGAGAATGTAGATAGAGGACCTGTTCAGCTATCACTATAGATAACTTACAGACAAGCAGGAACCTAGCAGAGTCTGTTAAAATTCCTCTTTGTGTCCTATTGTCTCTGCATGGCATAGCAAATATTTGTTTACCAAATATTTGCTTTCTATCACAATGTGAATTGCCTTCCTCGCTTTGAGCCTCAAACTGCTACCCCCAACATCCTCTTGTCTTTAGCTGAAGATGGTATTTAAGATGAAGGCTCCAGCCTTGTTGGCAAGTTACTCACTTCTCCCAGGTCTCTCCCTTGTGGCTCAGCTGGTAAAGAATCCACCCGCAATGCAGGAGACCTGGGTTTGATCCCTGAGTTGGGAAGCTCCCCTGGAGAAGGGAAAGGCTACCCACTCCAGTATTCTGGCCTGGAGAATTCCATGGATTATACAGTCCATGGGGTCACAAAGAGTCAGACATGACTGAGTGACTTTCACAGTTCTCTCCCATGTATACACATTTCTAAAGTTTTGATTTTCTCCTGCGTATCTGTCTCATGTCAACTTAATTCTTAGATCAGACAGAAGAACCTAGAAGGATAGAGGAAAACTTCTTCCTCCCTGATACCTGGTTAGCCTGGGGCACAAAGAGAGAGAACAATTTCATCTTCCCTAATGTGAGGCAGGAATCTGCATCAAATGAGGGGTTCCCACTGAAGGAGAGCAGGATATGCCAGCCCCAAATATGCCTCTTTGGTATAAGGATTATCTTGAACTGCTTATTTAAAAAAGTTTCTAACACAGGAGAAGCTCTGATAACTGAATAGAAGTTACCCTTCTATAAGAGACATTTGTATTTATAAGAAAAAAATATTGGTAATTATATCTCCCTGGTGGCTCAATGATAAAGAATCTGCCTGCCAATGCAGGAGACTTGGGTTTGATCCCTGGGTGGGGAAGAACCCCTGGAGAAGGAGCTGGCACCCCACTCCAGTATTCTAGCCTGGAAAATCCCATGGACAGAGGAGCCTGGCAGGCTACAGTCCATGGGGTCACAAAGAGTCCATGGGGACACGACTGAGTGACTAAACAATAACAGCTTACTCTCTGTACCAGGAAGAAGTGGATGATTAAATCTCTAGAAACTCATCAGTGGGAAAGGCAACAATCTAAATCAGCATAACAAGTGCACTTTTCCTAATAACCTACCCTAACAGCCCACCCCCAACATCTTTAGCTGAACAAAGGATTTAAGTTTGCTTGGACCATTTCGGGGAGCTACTCAGTTTTTCTGGATATCTCCCATGTACATAGCAACCATATGTGTTATTAAACTTCTGTTTGTTTTTCTCCTGTTAATCTATCTGTTATTATGAGAGGCACAAGGGGCTCAGCCCGGTACCTACAAAGGTAGAGAGAAAATGATTTTTCCTCTCCTACACCAACAATAGGAAGAGGCTGAATGTTGGACAGCTACAATAATGAAAACTGCCCACTACAGCATGTCTTAGCGATCCACAGTGGCTGAGAGCATGGATGTTAGATCGAGTCAACAGACTGTAAAAAAATGCAGTCCAATATTTGCCAGCTCTGTGACTTGACTGCTTTTCTTAAAGTGGGTTACAGCATAGAATTAAGCTCTAAAGCAATCAATGGACACAATGCATTTATTTCTCTCCTTGTACCTAGAATGGTGCTAGCTATGTGACCTCCTTGGAGAAACAAAAAATAGTCCCTCAAATCTTTTATTCTAAGCCTTAATTCTCTGGCTAAATTCCTTATGGAGTGGCTACAGGCTGAACACATCATTTACACTTTCTATGTCTGTCTTTTCACTTTAACATCTAATGTGTCAGTAAAAAGTTTTACTTTGTTTATATTTTTAAAGAGGATGTAATGAACTAATTTTGGGGGTCTCCAAAATCACTGCGGATGGTGACTGCAGCCATGAAATTAAAAGACGCTTACTCCCTGGAAGGAAAGTTATGACCAACCTAGACAGCACATTAAAAAGCAGAGACATTACTTTGCCAACAAAGTCCGTCTGGTCAAGGCTATGGTTTTTCCAGTGGTCATATATGAATGTGAGAGTTGGACTGTGAAGAAAGCTGAGTGCCAAAAAATTGATGCTTTTGAACTGTGGTGTTGGAGAAGACTCTTGAGAGTCCCTTGGACTGCAAGGAGATCCAACCAGTCCATCCTAAAGGAGATCAGTCCTGGATGTTCATTGGAAGGACTGATGCTGAAGCTGAAACTCCAATACTTTGGCCACCTCATGCGAAGAGCTGACTCATTGGAAAAGGCCCTGATGCTGTGAGGGATTGGGGGCAGGAGGAGAAGGGGATGACAGAGGATGAGATGGTTGGATGGCATCACCAACTCGATGGGCATGAGTTTGAGTAAACTCCGGGAGTTGGTGATGGACAGGGAGGCCTGGCGTGCTGCGATTCATGGGGTCGCAAAGAGTCGGACACGACTGAGCGACTGAACTGAACTGAACTGAACTGAATGAACTAAGGCAAGTAAAGCCCTTAAAACAGCACAAGACATAACAACACATGTCACTGTCATCAATATCCCATTTGTATTTTCTGCTTTTTTCTGTAATGCAGATGCTCAGTAAGTAGAGGAATGAACAGAAAAAGATAAAGCAGTTTTGAAAGGGGGATAAGTAGTGAAAATGGAAAGGAAGGAGGTTTTTGAAATGCAGAAATGTGGCTCAGATGGTTCCATGGGACTTGGAATTTGACAAGGTGTGGAGAGTGGCAATAATTCAGAGTTGTGAACTTGGGTAACTGAATGAATGGTGGTGCCATTCATAAAAAGGGAAAAGAAAAAAAAAAAAACACGGAGAGAAGCTGTGCTGAGTTTGGGACATTTGGGCAATTCATCTTAAAAGCAATCTGTAAGAGCGGCTATTTATTCAAAACGACCTCCTACTAAACCCATAGAATCCACTGATCAAGATGGAATCCAAAGCATATCAAGAAGAGCACCACATTTGGTGGATTGGTTGGATGGTTGCAGGTCACAGAAACAATACCTTAGGGAGAAGAAGTAGGAGGGTAAAGGAATTTATTTTTGTAATATAGGAAAATACTATGGAATGAATTGGGAAAAATATAGCAGAGCCTCACAAAGAGATGATAGTTGCCAAGGAACTAGATGAGGCAGAAAGGACTGCCTTCTGGTCTTTTTCTTGAGTTGGTTTCTTTATTCTTTATCTGAAGATTAGCCTTTTCTGCTACCCAAGCCACATGTTGAGAGATGGCTATGTCACCTACAGCAGACAGCAGTGTTCCATTCAGCCTTATCCAATTCCTTTTTATGCATCCCTTAGCTTTGGTATACTTTCCTTTCCAATAGTTAGCACCTGTGACTCTGTTTAGAGGCCTGCCAAGGGGACAATGAAGTCCTGTTGACTGGATGTAGCAGAAACGAAAGTGCCTGGGAACTTATATTCCCCCACCCCTAGGTCTTAGCCAATGATAATGGCTGAAGGCATTTGAATGTTATACTTCCTTGCCTCAAATCAGGAATATTCCAAGGTATAACATATTCCAGGATTCTGCTGGAGGATGAGATTGAGTTCCTCTATCCTATCTGGGACTTTTCTTCCTCCTTTTTTCTTCCCTATTTCCATCAGTCCCTTATTAATTTTTTCCTGTGCACACTGACTTCATGATTTATTTGCAGATGTATCCTCATTTCAGGGTCTGCTCCAGGGGAACCCAATTATTATGTGTTCAATTGTGTCCCTTGCAAAAATTTATGTTAGAAATAAGGTCATTGCAGATGTAATTAGTTAAGACGGGGTCATTATGTTGGACCCTAATCCAATATGACTAGTGTCCTTATGAAAAGGGGAAATTTAGACATAAACAGACATGCATAGCAGGAAGACAGAGGGAGAAGATGACTCTGTGACTAAAGTGATGTGTCTACAAGCCAAAGAGTCCCAAAGATTCCCATCAAATCCAGAAGCTAGAAGAGGCAGGAAAAGAGTCTCCCCTAGTACCAACAAAGAGAACATGGCTTTGATTTCAGACTTCTGATCTCCAGAATGTGAGAGAACAAATTTATGTTGTTTTTAACAACCCAGCTTTTGGTATTTTGTTATGGCCACCCTAGAAATTAATGCAATAATCACAACAACCCTGCTCCCAACCTTTTACAACTCTTTAAGAGATCAGCATAGACTGACACTAGATTCTCTCAGATCCTATTCCCAATTCCCAGGGTATATATTTTGATTGAATCACCCTATCCTTCAACTCTATCTAGGGGATAGAGTAACAGTGAAACAAATATCAATATTGTGACCCAGAGGAAACAGTTCCCATAGAGAAGGGGAACACTATTTGTCCCTGGGATGGAAAGATACTCCCAAACTGGCTACTACCAAGAGACTTCTTAGAATGAACTTTTCCAGTCCTTCATATAGTTCTAATGACAAACTGGCATGTATCCAACAAGAATTGATGAACGAGATTGGTTATTTTTTCAAAATCAGGAGATGTTCCAAATTTATAGGGTGTCCAAAATATGAGATTTTAAAAAGCTCAAAGTTGATTAGTATTGCATTTCAAGTCCCTGATTTGACTTCTCAGTGTCAGCAATGCATGCTCCAGAATAACATTAATTCAGAATGAACAACAAATCCTGCTGTGCACTGAAACATGAAGTCAATTTATGTCAAACGTTGTTTCACAGAGTTTGAAACATAATAAACAGAAATCTTACTCATATATCTAGGACTTTACTTAGCAGAACAGTATTTCCTCTTTTAAACTAACTGTAAAAAAAGAAAAGAAAAGAAATGCAGTTAGGGGAAATTCTTTTTGTTTGTTTTTTTCTTATGGCTCAAACTGAAAGCAGAACAATTTGCACATTGGCTCAGAGGGTGAATTTCATTTCCACTATCTCAGCAGCGGCCAATTTGAACCTGATTCAAAGTTGATTGTTTTCAGGCAGTTCTGAGTATACATATATTTACTAATGGACAGGCACTGAGTCTCATTTTTCTTCTACTTCTCTACTAATCTAGTTATGAAGCGTGATTTTCAGCAATCTGAACATATGTGCCATGAGATGAAGTGTAATTTGCTTATTTCAATATCCACCCAACTTTTCCTCTTAAATAACATTTATTTTCACTTTTAAGGCAGAGGAATTTCAAAGAAGGGAACCTGGCTACTGGAAGTTTCTTCTTGAGCAGAGAGACATAGTGGCTTTCTAATACACTGGCTTAACTGTCAGGTACGCACAAGTAGATCCTGTGATGAAAATTCTCATGCAAGTGTTTTATGAAGGATGGGTTCCTAGGAGAGCCTGGCAAGATGAGGAAATAGGGTAGGGGAGGGGAAGCAAGCAAGCAAGGGTGGGACTTTGAGCCAAGTCCTGATCCAGAGTAAGTTACACCTCAGTTTGTCCTGTTTTCAGGTCAGTAACTGGGTTGTCTTCCTCTTGCAGCAGTGAATCATTGGATAAGGGTGTCCTATTGCTCTTATCTGAGTGTTTGTGTCTCCCTCAAATTTATATGTTTATAAATAGATTTATGAATATATATGTTTATAAATCTCCAAGGTGATTAGTATTAGGAGGTGATTAGTATTAGTATTAGCCTTTTAGGTGTTGATTAGGTCGTGAGAGTGGTGCCTAAAAGAAACCTTATATAGTTCCCTTGCCCCTTTTGACCTGTGAAGATACAAGAAGCCTACAGCCCAGAAAGGGGCCCTCACCTGATTAGGCTGGCACCCTAATCTTCAACTTCCACCCTCCATAATTGTAGGAAACAAATTTATGCTGCTTGTGCAAATAGATGGGGAAAAAGTGGAAACAGTGACAGATTTTATTTTATTTTCTTGGATTCCAAAATCACTGCAGACAGTGACTGCAGTCATGATAGTAAAAGACACTTGCTCCTTTGAAGAAAAACTATGACAAACCTAGACAGCATATTAAAAAGAAGAGATATCACTTTGCCAACCAAGTTCCATCTAGTGAAAGCTATGGTTTTACCAGTATTCTTGTGAAAATGTGAGAGTTGTACCATAAAGAAGGCTGAGCACTGAGGAATTGGTGTTTTTGTATAGTGGCACTGGAGAAGACTCTTGAGAGTCCCTTGGACTGCAAAGAGATCACACCAGTCATCCTAAAGGAAATCAGTCCTGAATATTCATTGGAATTACTGATGCTGAAGCTGAAACTCCAATACTTTGGCCATCTGATGTGAAGACCCAAATCATTGGAAAAGACCCTGATGCTGGGAAAGATTGAAGGCAGGAAGAAAAGGGGATGAGATGGTTAGATGGCATCACTGACTCGGTGGACATAAGTCTGAGCAAGCTCAGGGATTTGGTGATGGACAGGGAAGCCTAGCATGCTGCAGTCCATGGGGTTGCAAAGAGTTGGACATGACTGAACTGAACTGAACCTCATGTACACACAGGACATACCCAACTCTGAAAGAGATTACTTAGAACTCAGGCTTTTTCTTTAAATTTTTTATTGGAGTACAGTTGCTTTACAATGTTGTGTTAGCTTCTGCTGTACAGCAATATGATCAGCTATTTGTATACCAGCATGCTAAATAGCTTCAGTCATATCCGACTATTTGTAACTCTCTGGACTGTAGCCAGACAGGCTCCTCTGTCCATGGGGATTCTCCAGGCAAGAATACTGGAGTGGACTGCCATGCCCTACACCAGGGGATCTTCCCGACCCAGGGATTGAATGGCATTTCCTGCAGCTTCTGCATTGCAGGAGGATTTCTTTATGGCTGAGCCACAGGGAAGCGTGTGTGTGTGTGTGTGTGTGTGTGGCCTCTTTTTTGTATTTCCTTCTCACCTAGGTCTCTTGTGGGGTTACGGCTCCTTTCTCCTGGATCCTGTTGTGCACAAGGTTTTGTTTGTGCCCTCCAAGAGTCTGTTTCCCAGTCCTGTAAGTTCTGGAGGCTCTGTGGTGGGGTTAATGGCGACCTCCTCCAAGAGGGCTTATGCCATACCCTAAGTCTGCTGCACCCAGAGCCCCTGCCCCTGTGGCAGGCCACAACTGACCTGTACCTCTGCAGGAGACACTCAAACACAGTTCTGGCTTGGTCTCTGTGGGGTCTCCGGGTCCTGGTGCACACAAGGTTTGTTTGAGCCCTCCAAGTGTCTCTGGTGGGTATGGGGTTTGATTCTAAATGCGATTTTGCCCCCCTACCTTCTTGCTGGGGTTTCTCCTTTGCTCTTGGACATGGGATTTTTTTTTTGTGGGATCCAACATTCTCCATAGAGGAAAACAACAGAATGGGAAAGACTAGAGATCTCTTGAAGAAAATTAGAGATACCAAGGGTACATTTCATGTAAAGATGGGTTAGATAAAGGACAGAAATGGTACAGACCTAACTGAAGCAGAAGATATTAAGAAGAGGTGGCAAGAATACACAGAAGAATTGTACAAAAAAGATCTTCATGACCCAGATAATCATGATGGTGTGATCACTCACCTAGAGCCAGTCATCCTGGAATGTGAAGTCAAGTGGGCTTTAGAAAGCATCACTATGAACAAAGCTAGTGGAGGTGATGGAATTCCAGTTGAGCTATTTCAAATCCTGAAAGATGATGCTGTGAAAGTGCTGCAGTCAATATGTCAGCAAATTTGGAAAACTCAGCAGTGACCACAGGACTGGAAAAGGTCAGTTTTCATTCCAATCCCAAAGAAAGCTCAAACTACTGCACAATTGCACTTGTCTCACATACTAGTAAAGTAATGCTCAAAATTCTCCAAGCCAGGCTTCAGAAATATGTGAACCATGAACTTCCAGATGTTCAAGCTGGCTTTAGAAAAGGCAGAGGAACTAGAGATCAAATTGCCAACATCTGCTGGATCATTGAAAAAGCGAGAGAGTTCCAGAAAGACATCTATTTCTGCTTTATTGACTATGCCAAAGCCTTCGATTGTGTGGATCACAATAAACTGTGGAAAATTCTGAAAGAGATGGGAATATCAGACCACCTGATCTGCCTCTTGAGAAACCTGTATGCAGGTCAGGAAGCAACAGTTAGAACTGGACATGGAACACCAGACTGGTTCCAAATAGGAAAAGGAGAACGTCAAGGCTGTATATTGTCACCCTGCTTATTTAACTTATATGCAGAGTACATCATGAGAAACGCTGGACTGGAAGAAGCACAAGCTGGAATCAAGTTTGTGGGGAGAAATATCAATAACCTCAGATATGCAAATGACACCACCTTTATGGCAGAAAGTGAAGAGGAACTAAAAAGCCTCTTGGTGAAAGTGAAAGAGGAGAGTGAAAAAGTTGGCTTAAAGCTCAACATTCAGAAAACTAAGATCATGGCATCTGGTCACATCACTTCATGGTAAGTAGATGGGGGAACAGTGGAAACAGTGGCTGACTTTATTTTTCTGGGCTCCAAAATCACTGCAGATGGTGACTGCAGCCATGAAATTAAAAGACGTTTACTCCTTGGAAGGAAAGTTATGACCAACCTAGACAGCATATTGAAAAGCAGAGACATTACTCTGCCAACAAAGGTCCGTCTAGTCATGTATGGATGTGTGAGTTGGACTGTGAAGAAATGGCAAGCCTCTCCAGTATTCTTGCCTGGAGACTTCAATGGACAGAGGAGCCTGGTGGGCTACAGTGCATAGCATGGCAAAGAGTTGGACATGGCTGAAGAAACTCAGCAAATTAATGAAATGGGTACAGAATTCTATTAAGCCTTTTCTGCCACCTCTACTGGCTATCATTATGGTTTTTCTTTTTCTTCTGTGAAAATAAAGCTAAAAAAATTCTGCCTTAAAATTGCACTGTCTTCTAATCTAATCTAAGAGTTGTTTGAGGGGTAGAGGATAAGGGAAGAAGTTAAAGCACTTCAGGAGAGCAGAGGAAACAGTAGAGGCTTTGTAGGTATTCTTTGAAATTTTGATTAGACAGGGAACTCCTGCAAGGAGATTTGGCTGCTGAAAGTGGGATTCCAGGTCCCCACCTCCCTTTGAGTAGGAAAATACACATATGTGAAAAGCATATATTAAGGAGGGGAAGCATAATCTTGGGAAATGTGGTGTTTCAATATTCCTTTTGTAATAAGGCTTAAATACATATAATATCTCTACCATTCGTGCAACATGCATTTGTTCAGCAAATGAATAGCATTTTCCTTCTCTTCGGATATGTACAAGAATTAATTTGCTTTCCGAGGGCCCCATATACCCACAAGAGGAATGATCTCTGTACACAAAAAACCCAAAGTAGAGAGGTTTAGAGAAGGGAAAGATTTTCTGTTTGGGGGTGACTGCATGGGGGGCTCATAG
Organism: Cervus elaphus; assembly: GCF_910594005.1. Taxonomy (NCBI): domain Eukaryota; kingdom Metazoa; phylum Chordata; class Mammalia; order Artiodactyla; family Cervidae; genus Cervus; species Cervus elaphus. The sequence goes on along the minus strand of NC_057848.1, from coordinate 132,488,681 downwards.
ATATATGGACATGTTGACAAATTACATTTTATATTCTTTTGTACACATTTTCTTCCTTGGCTGTCCCTTTTACACATTTTCTTTGAAAAAATGCATGGTTTATAAGCATGTATAAAAGTCCAACATTGAGCTTCCTACAAGATTCTATGCAAGCAAACTCAAAGATTTCTGCCTTCTCATAGATACTTTTAGAGAAACAAGGAGGGGCTAGGTAATCTCTGTTCAATAGGATACAAAAAAAGAAAAAGAAGAGGCAAACAAATGATAGAGAACCTCTGGTTAATATCTTCATCCTCCTGACTGATAGACTGATGTAGAAAGTAACTTAAAGAACTTTCCAGCAGGTGTGAATTTCATTTAGGTCTATCAAAAAATTGCCCAAGAATTTTATTAGAGATCTTAATTATTTTCAGGAGTTTTGAAAATATATTACATAAAAAATTTTCTTAGATCAGGTTTGGTTCAAATTTTATTTTCCAGATGCTGCTTTTGATCCAAATAATCTTTCAAGATCAGTTTTTTTAGAAAAAAAGTCTAATTGTGTTTTTGTGCTGATTTTGTTAGTTGCATTTTTGATTAGTCAAATATATTTTACATTTAATACAGACAGTAAGAATGAGAGATAGGCTCACATAACACAAAGCAGCCTCCTCAATATGCAAAACTAGGAGTGTATGTAGATAAAGTAACCCATGTATACACACATGTAACTACATTTCAGTATACATCTATATGTATATTAAAGTAAACATGAGATCATACTGATGTCTCTGACTCGAAGCCGACACCACAAGGTTTATTCTAGTCCTCTTTTGCTGATATTTATATCTCTTTCTCCAACAGTGAGAAATCTGATTCTCATTATCTACTACAAATCAACAAATATTTACTCTAAGGGGCAAGGTAACAAATATTTTAGGTTTTGCAAGCCATTTAGTGTCTGCCCCAATTCCTCATAGAAGTTTTCATGTATCATGAAGTATTATTTTTCCTTTGAATTTTTTCAGCCATCTCAAAATGAAAAAAATAAAGTTCTTAATTTGTGGGCTGTACAAAAATGAACTGAATTTGGCCCACAGACCCTAGCATGTTGACCTATATTTTCTGCAATATATTTATTTCTTCAGTCACAGTATTCATGCTTCAGAACTGCTCACTGAGATGGACAAATTTATCGATTAGAGCAATGTTTGCGAACAGTTCTTTTCATCTTAGTCCTTACAGTCAAAATGCTATTTCCAAAGCATTTACATCTGATCCTTTCTTCTGCATTCCCAGCAGAGTGCTAGTGTAATGCTGTCCTTTGAAAAGCAGTCTTTTCACGTTTCACAGTCTGCATTTCAACCTAGGATTCCCCAGCATCCTGGTTAATATTTTTAAAATTTGCATACAGTAAAAATCACACTTTGTGGTGTATAATTCTGTGCGTTTTGACAGATATATCTTTCAGTATGGTGCCATACAGAAAAGTCTTATCACTCCAAAATTTCTTTCTTTCCCTTAAGAGCCAATCCCTTTCTCAACCTCCATCCAAGGGAAACTATTAATCAGCAATCTTGGGGTCAATCCCTTCCCCAATCCCCCAAATCCTGACAACTACTGATCTATTTTGCTTCCTTATAGTTTTGCCTTTTCCAGAGTGTCATAAATGGAATCATATAATAAATATACAGCCTTTTGGATCAGTTTTTTTTAATTTAGCCTAAATGTTCAGGATTGTTTATCTTCATGAAGAATTGACCCCTTTATCATTATATAATGATATTTTTTGTCACTATTGCTGCTGTGAAGTCTACTTCACTCAACATTAATAAAGGCTCTTTCACTTTCTTTCGACTAATGCTAGCATAGAACTTTTTCCCTATTCTTTTAACTTACTTGTGCTTTTATATTTGATGTGTATTTCTTTTAGGCAGGATATACCTAGGTCTTGCATTTCATCTGATCTGGCAATGTCTACCGTTTAAGGTATTAAGACTATTTTCATTTAATGTGACTAGTGATATGTAGTTTTAAATCTATCAGCTTGCTATTTGATTTCTATTTGCCCCATCTTGTTTCTTTTCCTCTCCCCCCACTTCAACTTTCTTTTAATTTAATTGATTTTGAGAAGAGTCACATTTTTCAATTCACTCTGTCAGTCTTTGTTTTTTAATTGCTGTACAGTCAGCCCTCTGTATCCATCGGTTTTGCATTCATGGATTTAACCAAGGGTCAAAAATGTTCCTCTCAAATGACAGAAAGTTCCAAAAAGCAAAACTTAAATTATTTATACAATTTTTGATTATTAGTTTTAAATTACAGGTTAAATCACAATTTGAACAATGATAAACTACTAAGTTAAAATTTAGAGATAGAGGAAAAACAAGGAAGACAAGTTTTATTACATACCTATTAAAATAGATTCTTAAGAACAATACCACATGTTCCAAGAAAATAATCACTTTTGTAAAAGATTTTACTCAATTAAATAAAACCTTATGCTACTGATATTGTTCAGTAGTACAGTTTCATAAAGTCATCTATTTCTGGAAAAAATTAGTCCTAGAAATTCTACATCTTAAGTTTCATATAGGTTGAATTTCCCAAGTATTAGACTATAGTGGTGATCTCAGCAAGTATACATGAATTTATTCCCTCAAGCCTAAATATATTAAAATAGGCAAGAGACTCTGCTAAGGGACTTTTTACCAAGTCTCTTGCTTTATCTTTGATATTTTCTTCAGAAATATTTGCCAATCTGCAACTTACGGCTTTGGTTTCAGATAAATGTGAAGTGAGAGCAGAAATCTCTGATTGGTGAAACTATCACAGGGACTTTTGTGGTAGTTCAGTGCTTAAGCATCCACCTTCCAATGCAGGGGATGCAGGTTCAATCCCTGGACAGGGGACTAGGATCCCACATGCTTTGGGGCAACTAAGCCCAACAAGGGAAGTCTACCCACTGTAACAAAGACCTAGAGCAGTCAAATAATAAGAAGAATAAAAGAAGCTATCACTTTATTCCTAGAATTCTGTCAGAGCGAAGACAAGTGAAATCTCTTACTAGGGTATAGTTCTGATGCATGTGGACCTCCCTGCAACATTTCAGACCAGCTTAGTTGATGATTATGAAGGTAAAAATATGCTTAATGACAGCTAAAAAATTGTTGAATTTAAAGCACATTAATATCTCTCCCATAAAATGTGTGTCATAAGCACTAACATCTGATAAGAATAAATCTGGGAATACATATTTTTTGAGAAGTCAGTGTGTTGAGAACATGTCACCCTTTGCACAGGAATAAAAGTGGGAATCTACACATATTGAAAGGATTAACTACTCTTGAAAATATCTTTGTAGTATAGCACTTGTCTTGCACAAAATTAACCTGGGGGAGGTTGTTTCTTCTTTGATTTGACAGCTTTTCCAAAGTTTGCACCCTAGTAAAGGATAACTTACCATTCTGTTGAGCCAGTTAAGAAGATAATAAGCCTACCAAGCAAACGCAATTATTTCTAACATCCCTTCTTGATCATGAGTGCCACTTTCTGGGTTATAAGATGAGGAGAAATCCTTTGGTGCTATCTAGCAGCTGTCTTGGGAGTGATGAACATGGTGTGAGTGTTAAAAAAAAAAAAAAAACTTTTTCAATTGTATTATTCTGAATCTGAGATCTGAACTCCGAGGAAAGCAACTTCTTAATAGTTTCCAAGAAAGGTCCAGAGAGTAGCAATACCACATAAAAACCATAACAGAATTCTTTCCATAATGAACATTTGGAATTTAGTTCTTCATCTCAATTTTTACCATTTTCTATAGTTATGAAATTCCCCAAAGCATAAAATAGTGGGAAAATTAACAGACTCTTTTGAGAATGTATAGTTCATATAGTCAGGTTGAATGAAGCAAAAATCACTTGCCATCCAAGTAGAATACTCTGAAAGCAAATAATAACTTTTTATTGCTTTACATTCAGAACAGACAGTACTCTAGTGACATTTTATTTTGTCTTCTGAGTTACCAATATAGGTATACCTCATTTTATTACAATCCTCTTTATTGTGCTTCACAAATATCGTGTTTTTACAAATTGAAAGTTTGAGGCAACCTTGCATTGAACAAGTCTCTTGGCATCATTTTTCCAACAGCATTTTCCCACTTCATATCTGTCATATTTTGATAATTCTTGCAATATTTAAGAATTGTTTCATTATTACTATATTTGTTATGGTGATCTATGATTAGTGAACTTTAACATTATTATTGCAAACATTTTGACTCCCCACAGGCTCAGATGATGGTCAGTACTTTTAAAAAATAAAGTATTTTTAAAGTAAAGTATGTATTTCTTTTTTTTTTTTTCATTTATTTTTATTAGTTAGAGGCTAATTACTTTACAATATTGTAGTGGTTTTTGCCATACATTGACATGAATCAGCCATGGATTTACATGTGTTCCACATCCTGAACACCCCTCCCATCTCCCTCCCCATCCCATCCCTCTGGGTCTTCCCAGTGCACCAGCCCTGAGCACTTGTCTCAGGCATCCAACCTGGGCTGGTAATCTGTTTCACCCTTGATAGTATACTTGTTTCAATGCTATTCTCTCAGAACACCCCACCCTCGCCTTCTCCCACAGAGTCCCAAAGTCTGTTTTGTACATCTGTGTCTCTTTTTCTGTCTTGCATATAGGGTTGTCGTTACCATCTTTTTAAATTCCATATATATGCGTTAGTATACTGTATTGGTCTTTATCTTTTTTAGATGAAATACTATTGCACATTTAATAGAGTACAGAATAGTGTAAACACAATTTTTATATATACTAGGAAACCAATAAAATTGGTGTGACTCATTATTGTGATAGTCTCTTTATTGCAGTGGTCTGGAACCAAATCTGCAATATATTCAAGGTATGCCTGCATTTCTTTTCTCATAAATGCAATTTTTTTAAATGAATAAGTATACTAAATAAACATGTGCATATAAATTCATACTAAAAATACTAAATAAAATATCATTTCTGAAAATTTAAACTTCAGCTTTTAATCTTTGTAAATAGGTAAGAAAGTCCTTTTTCTATATGGACAAAATGTTCACATATAGATGAAAATATGTAAATTAAAACTATTATTTGGTAAGCAATTACTTTGCCCTCTTTATCTCTACTCACTTTGATTAAAAAAAACCTCTTGGTAACCTAAAATTATTAACTACACAAATATAATATTTATAGATAGACTTAAATTGCAATGGCAAGATCCTTAATACATTGTAAATTAATTAAATAACAAAGCAATCACTGTTGATATGTTTAAAAACGACTTCTCAGAAAATTGTAACACAGTGAAATTTTACTCACATAGTGCAAGTGGAGTAATTCTGGGGTTTTTGTATTTTGAAATATTGGCTGGAAGTCACAAGGGCGAAACAAATCAGAAGGATATTAGCTATTATAATTCAATTTAGTTAGCATCTACGTTTATTTGTTCCTAAAATTTTTCTGTCAGTAATGGTCACTTTTTAGCCCATAATATAAGTGTCGGAAAGTCCCACTGGGATTATTTTCTAAGAAAAAAAAATCAAGCATTGTGTATACTTTTTATATCATATTCCACACTGTAATTAAATTGAAAGAATATCTGATTTTCTTTTTAAATTAATTAATTTTTTAAAATGAATATGTTATTTTTAGAGCAATTTAAAGTTCACAGCAAAACTGAGAGGAAAAACAGATTCTCCATATATCTCTGCTCCCACATGTGCACAGCAGCCTCCATAATCAACATCCCTCAACAAAGTGGTACCTTTGTTACCGCTGATGAACTTACATTGACACATCATAATCACCCAGCTTTTTGTCCGACATCTTAGCAATGCGGCAGTGGTCGCAGTTGCTCTCCGGCCTTCGCTATGCTGCCCAAGGACGACAAGAAGAAGAAAGATGCCGGAAAGTAAGCCAAGAAAGACAAAGATCCAGTGAACAAATCTGGGGGCAAGGCCAAAAAGAAGAAGTGGTCATCCAAAGTCTACAATTTACATTATAGGTCACTCACAGTGTTATATCTTCTGTAGGTTTGGACAAATGTAAAATCATATATATCAATCATTATGGTATCATACAGAGTATTTTCACTGCCCTAAAAATCCACTATGCTTCTCTTATTCATTCCCCCGACTACGGGCAACCGCTGACCCTTCTACTCTTCTCGTTGTTGTTCAGTCGCTCAAGTCGTGTCCGACTCTTTGCGACCCCATGGACTGCAGCATGTCAGGCTTCCCTTTCCTTCAGCATCTCCCAGAGCTTGCTCAGACTCATATCCATTAAGTCAGTCATGCCATCCAACCACCTCGTCTTCTGTCATCCCCTTCTCCTCCTGCATCAATCTTTCCCAGAATCAGGGTTTTTTCTAATGAGTCAGCTCTTTCCATCAGGTGGTCAAAGTATTGGAGCTTCAGCTTCAGCATCAGTCCTTCCAATGAATACTCAGGGTTGATTTCCTTTAGGATTGACTGGTTTGATCTCCTTGCAGTCCAAAGGACTCTCAAGAGTCTTCTCCAACAACACAGTTCAAAAGCATAAATTTTTCAGTGCTCAGCTTTTTTTTTCCAGTTATTTTATTTTATTTTTTTCCATTTATTTTTATTAGTTGGAGGTTAATTACTTTACAATATTTTAGTTTTCTTTATGGTCCAGCTCTAACATCCATACAAGACTACTGGAAAAGCCATAGTTTTGACTAGACGAACCTTTGTTGGCAAAGTAATGTCTCTAAGTTTTGCCCATTTCGGAATGTCATATAGTTGGAATCAAATAGTATTAACATTTTCAGATTGACTTTCCTACCTAGTAATATGCATTTAAGTAACTACCATGTCTTTTGATGGCTTGATAACTCATTTCTTTTTAACTCTGAATAATATTACACTGTCAGGATACATCACAGTTTATTTATCCATTCACTTATTGAAGGACATCTTAGTGGCTTACAAGTTTTGAAAAGTATAAATGAAGCTGCTATAAAGATCCATGTTCAGGTTTTTGTGTGGACATAAGTTTTCAACTCCTTTGGGTAAATATCAAAGAAGGTGATTGCTGGATCATATGATAAGAGTATGTCCAGTTTTGTAAGAAACCTCCAAACTGTCTCCCAAAGTGGCTGTTCCATTTTGTATTCCCATCAGAAATAAACAAGAATTCCTGCTATTTCAGTGACATTTGGTATTCTTAGTGCTCTGGATTTTGGCCATTCTGATAGGTTGTAATGGTATCTTGTTTTTTTTTTATTTATTTATTTTAATTGGAGGCTAATTACTTTACAATATTGTAGTGGTTTTTGCCATACATTGACATGAATCAGCCATGGGTGTACATATGTCCCCATCTTGTTTTATTTTGTATTTCCCTGATGACATGTGATGTGAGTGTCTTTTCATATGCTTATTTTCCATCTGTACATCTTCTTTGGTAAGATGTCTGTTAAGATTTTTGGTTCATTTTTAATCAGGTTTTTTGCTTTCTTATCATTGAGTGTGTATTTTGGACAACAGTCCTTTATCGCATGAGTCTTTGCAAGTATTTTCTCCCAGTCTGGTGCTTGTCTTCTCATTCTCTTGATGCTGTCTTTCATAGAACAGAAGTTTTTAACTTTAATGAAGTCTAACATATCATTTATTTATTTCATGGATTGTGCCTTTGGTATTATATCTAAAAAGTCATTACTGTACCCAAGGTCATCTACAGCTTCTCCTGTGTTATCTTCTAGGAGTTTTATAGTTTTGTGTTTTACGTCTGTGACCCATTTTGAGTTAATACTTATGAGTGGTATAAGGTCTGCATCTAGTTTTATATTTTTGGATGTGGATGCCCAGTTGTTCTGGCATCCTTTCAGAAACACTATATTTTACTATTTTTGCTCCTTTGTGAAGGATCAGCTGACTATATTTATATGGGTCTATTTCTGAGTTTTTCATCCTGTTCCACTGATCTATTTGTCCATTATTTTGCCAGTGCCACACTGTCTTGATTCCTGTAGATTTATAGTAAGTCTTGAAGTCAGGTGGTGTTAGTCCTCCAAATTTGTTCTCTTTCAATATTGAGTTGGCTGTTCTAGATCTTCTGTCTCTCCATGTAAACTTTAGAATAGTTTATCTGTATGCACAAGATAACTTGCTAGGATTTTGATTGAGATTGCACTGATGTTAAGTTGGGAAGAAGTGGTATGTTAAAAATATTGAGTCTTCATTATCAGAGAAATGCAAATCAAAACCACAATGAGGTACCATCTCATGCTGGTCAGAATGGCTGCTATCAAAAAGTTTACAAACAATAAATGCTGGAGAGAATGTGGAGAAAAGGGAACCCTCTTACAATGTTGGTGGGAATGCAAACTTGTACAGCCACTATGGAGAACAGTGTGGAGATTACTTAAAAAACTGGAAATAGAACTACCATACGACCCAGCAATCTCACTGCTGGGCATACACACCAAGGAAACCAGAATTGAAAGAGACACGTATACTTCAATGTTCATCACAGCACTGTTTACATTAGCCAGGACATGGAAGCAACCTAGATGTCCATCGGCAGACAAATGGATAAGAAAGCTGTGGTACATATACACAATGGAATATTACTCAGCTATTAAAAAGAACACATTTGAATCAGTTCTAATGAGGTGAATGAAACTGGAGCCTATTATACAGAGTGAAGAAAGTCAGAAAGAAAAACACAAATATGATATACTAACGCATATATATGGAATTTAGAAAGATGGTAATGATGACCATATATGTGAGATAGCAAAAGAGACACAGAAGTAAAGAACAGACTTTTTGACTCTGTGGGAGAAGGCAAAGGTGGGATGATTTGAGAGAACAGCATTGAAACATGTATATTATCATATGTGAAATAAATCACCAATCTAGGTTTGATGCATGAGACAGGGTGCTCAGGACTGGTGCACTGGGATGACCCTAAGGGATGTGATGGGGAGGGAAGTGGGAGGGGGGTTCAGGATGGGGAACACATGTACACCCATGGCTGATTCATGTCAATATATGGCAAAAACCACTACAATACTATAAAATAATTAGCCTCCAATTCAAATAAATTAATTTGAAAAAAATAAACATATTGAGTCTCCTTATCCTTGAAAACATGGTTTATCTCTCCATTTATTTAGTTCTTCTTTGATTTCATTCATCAGAGCTTTGTAGTTTTCTTCATGTTGATCTGATATATATTTTGCTAGGTTCATATCTAAGCATTTCATTTTTTTTTTTTTTTTTGGTGTCAGTGTAAATGGTATTATGTTTTTAATTTCCAATTGCAGTTGTTCATTGCTGGTATATAGAAAAGTGATTGACTTTTGTTTATTAACCTTGTCTCCTGCAACTTTGCTAAAAAATCTATTAGTTCCAAGAGCCTTTTTATTCATTTCTTTTGAGTTTTCCACATAGAAAATCATATCATCTACTTCATCTACTTCAGTCGTGTCCGACTCTGCGACCCCGTAGACGGCAGCCCACCAGGCTCCCCCGTCCCTGGGATTCTCCAGGCAAGAACACTGGAGTGGGTTGCCATTTCCTTCTCCAGCACATGACAGTAAAAAATGAAAGTGAAGTCTCTCAGTCGTGTCTGACTCGTAGTGACCTCATGGGCTGCAGCCTACCAGGCTCCTCTGTCCATGGGATTTTCCAGGCAAGAGTACTGGAGTGGAGTGCCATTGCCTTCTCTGTCTTAGTAGCCTAAAGTTACCTAAAATTTAATTGCTCCCTTTTGAACATACTTTTTGATTGTGCCTTTATTTAGTGTAATGGGTACTTGAGACTATTCTAAATGTGCATATTTAAATGTACATAACCTAAGTCCCTAGACTAATTAAATATGTGCTCCATTAACTATGATAAATTTAACAGTTTTGTTAATTTCCCTCCAGGTTAAGTGATTTAACTTTCATAAAATTACATAACTAAGGAGGAGGATCCCTTGATGTTCCACCCAGATCCCCTCTCACTGAAGGACTTGCCCCAGGTGCTGGGAGTGATATATGCAGGAAGCCCACAGCTGTCAGGGATATCTCAGCTGCAAGGAGTCACAGAGTTACCTCCACTGTCCATATGGAGATATAAATGTGCATCAATCTTGACCGAACAGGGTACAACTGTAAAGGCCTCTTCTAACTCTGAGTGCCCCGTAGTGTTGCCCAAAGTATTTGTAAAGCCTGCATTACGGTTTGGACTTCTCCCTCTACCCATGCCTGCTTGCTCCCCCTACCTCCTACAGATGTTGATCCGTTCCCCATTCATAACCATCCTACCTATTAAACTCTACCTCTGGGTTTACTTCCAGGAGAACCCAACTTGTAACAGTAAGTAAGTAAATAGTTTGCACTAGATATTCTTTATATCTCCAGATGTACTCCTAGTTCTTAGTCTATTCCAGTCAATCTCCTCAGTCATTATGCTCACTGCACAAAGTAAACCCTGTCATTTTCTTTAACATCACAGAATAAGATAGCATATTTTCATGATACGAGCTGAACAGATTTTCTTTCTCACTTCATCTCAAGATGGATCTCTTTGTTTCAACTAGATGTTCTCATGGTGCATACAAATGATCAATTCCTTAAATCAATTAACTTTATTTTTTTCAAAGATATTTAAAGCAAACAGACTTTAGCTCTATATCTAAAATCTCTGTAGTCACACACACGAAGAATTTCAAATGACCAATTACAGAGATTAACATGTGAAAATGGCTAGGTAAATTATACAATTTTAACTAAAAGAAAAATGAAAATAAGACACAAAGTCTTTGCTAACAAAACACAGAATAACTTCCTGAAACCGAAAGAAATAAATGACTACTTACCCACCCTATCTTTGCTAAGGTCTTTGGTCATCCCTTAGTAACATAATTTAATACACTGACTGAAAGCTTATGGTATTAAACCCAACTCACCTTTTCTCCAGTCCTATGACATCCTTCCAACATCAAATACCTTTCTAGGCGCTGATAGGAGTGGCAGGGGTGGGGCATTCAATCTAATTGCACAAACCATGGGGACATCCAGTACTCTGGCTCCGAATTTCCTCTCCAAGTTTTCAGCATCATTTCTGGTATAGTATCATTTGACTCAAGGCTGTTCTTGCTTCACTCTGGTAGGTTCTCTTGAGTTGATCTATCTTGGTAGGGCCTCCAAATCCTTAAGGAAAATATATAAGATGAATTCATTATGTCAAAGATTTAAGTTTGATATAAAAGAGATTAGGCCTCTAAATTAGCCAAGTAAAAGATTTTCCTTTTGGTAGATGTACAGGAAAAATACTGATTAGGAAATCATTGTTAGACCAGATACAAGATGAAAAAGAATGTTGGTTAAAGATGTTTAGGGACATTCCTGGTGGACCAGTGGCAAAGACTCCATGGTCCCAATGCAGGGGTCCAGGTTTGATCCCTCATCAGGGAACTAGATCCCACATACTGCAACTAAGAGTTCTGCATGTCACAACTAAAACATCTCACATGCTGCAACTACGAAAAGATCCCACATGCCACAATGAAGATCAAAGATCACTTGTGCCACTACTAAGACCTGGCACAGCCAAATAAATTAAAAAATAAGTAAAGATGTTTAGACGGCTGCCTGATAGATAGCTGGCTAGGCTAATAAATAACATTATTAGATTTTAAAATTAAATTTAGATCTATCAGAACAGTCCCTAAACATACTATCAGGAATAATCATTACATCTCTGAAGGAGTTTGGGAATTACATCACACTCAGTTTGAGTATTTTTTTTTCCTTACTCATCTCTAATCCAAGTTTTCCTATTCATCAAGATCCAATTCGTTACTTTGAGTGGAGATGAAAATGGCATTCCAGGGTGGAGGTTGAGGATAAGATTGGAGAGAGGGTGGATATGCAAAGATGTAGGAGAAGAAAGAGACATGACAATGCAGAAATCAGTCTGTGTGCATGCTAAATCAGTTCAGTCATGTCTGACTCTTTGCAACCCCATGGACTGCAGCGCACCAGGCTCCTCTGTCCATGGAACCCTCCAGCCAAGAATACTGGAGTGGGCTGCCATGCCCTTCTCCAGGGGATCTTCCTGACCCAGGGATTGAACCCACATTTCCTGTGTCTCCTGCTTTGGCATGTGGGTTCTTTACTATTAGTGCCACCTGGGAAGCCCCAGAAATGAGGATAGGGTCTTCCTAAGTCAGGTGGACACTGCTTACTAGGGATACATGGGAACAGGATTCCAACAATAAAGAAAAAATTATGCAGAGCCTCCAAATTTTTCTCAAGTGGAAACACTACTGTTCATTTTTTCCCCATTCATATTCATTTGGTTATTGACTATGCAAAAGTCCTTCATTCATGTAGCGTCCAGGCCAACCAAGGTAAGCCAGAGAGCCTATGACCCAATGGTTTCCTGGTCTCATGTTTTTGTACTGTAAAAGGGCAGCTGTTTGGGTAGCTACAGCTCTCTGATATGTTTATGATTACAGTAAAGATTTTTGATGTACCAAAATTCCACTGAAGTGGACACTAAGTTGACCTATTTTATCTTTTGCAGTTCAGCAGAGTATACTTTTGCATAATCTCTTGCTCCAAAGGGAGAAACAAATGACCAAGTACTTTTAAAGGTTTCTGTTGATTACAGAAAAAACACTAACGACATTGGAAAAAAATTCAGACTAATGAACCCACTACTAAATTTTACCTATCTTCTAGCTCTAAACTTGTGCTATTGAGAGAATGATTTGGCAACCATGAGTCAAGTGTGGTTACTTGAATTTAAATTTTAACCAGTTTAGATTGTTTAAAAACAGATTTCCCAGCCACATTTCAAGTGTTTGGTAGACACACGTGGCTAGTGTCTACCATATTAGACAGCATAGATTTACAGAATGGATATATCACTGCTTCCCTTGTGGTTCAGCTGGTAAAGAATCTGCCTGCAATGCAGGAGACCTGGGTTGAGAAGATCCCTTGGAGAAGAGAAAGGCTACCCACTCCAGTATTCTGGGCTGGAGAATTCCTTGGACTGTATAGTCCATTGGGTTGCAAAAAGTCAGACATGACTGCACTACTTCAATTTCACTTCACTTTATATCACTGCAGCAGATTCTACTGAAAAATGTTGCTATAAATCATAAGAAAGCTTCTAAAAAATTCAGAGTAGTATACCCACCACTAAATATCTTATGTCTATATAAAGATCTATACATATAGGAGATGTATGTATACATACAATGGTGTATATATATATATATATACATACAAAAAAAATCTCTATAACAGGGTATTTTAATTAAAACCAAACAACCCACTCCCAATTATGATAATGCACTGTTTTAGTATATTTCCTTCAGCTCTCTCAAATTTTCATGTCACTTTGTATTCTTCTGGTTTTACTTAACATTATATCAAACATCATATGTTTCTGTATAATCTTAATTATCATTTTAATGCCTGAGTAATAGTCCATCATTTTGATGTACCCATAATTTATTAAATCATTTCTCTAATGTTAGATATTCTCTTAATGCTTATTCATTTCTTTACTATGATTAAAGTTACAAGATTTTTTTTCCCCTGTTTGTAAATGTTTCTGCTGTTCTCTTATACTTCATAACTAACTCCTCTATTCACATATGCTTTATGAAAGAGATCCTATTTAGAGCTTCTGTAGTGCCAGTAATATGAAGCTGTTCCTGAGTAATTTAATCCAACAACACTCAAAACAAATAGGTTATGGAAGGCAGTAGATTTAATGGTTATTTAGAATGTGTGCCTTTGGCAGATGACCTTGATTTAATTGTGCAATTTTCATTATGCTGTAGTTTTTACTCCCTTATATTCTATAATGGTTTTGGCCCCAGAGACAGTATCTAGAAGAAAAGAAGTCATGTAAATCGGAAGAAACCACTGTCAGATTCCATTTTAATCTCACCTGCAGGGTTAACTCCCTGCAACCAGAGTTTTATTCCTGATAGAGGTGGGATCTGATGACCCAGTAATTATTCTATGCCTATGCTACTCCCTAATTTCTCTCTACTTACATCTAGCTAACAGCCAGGATTCCAGACTTCTTTATGGCCTCTTAGTCAGGCCTTGAGTTTGCTTTAGAACTCAACAAATGGATTTCCCTTGTGGTCCAGTGGTTAAGACTCTACACTTCCTATGCAGGGGGTGCAGATTCAATCCCTGGTCAGGGAACTAAGATCCCATATGCCACCAGGCATGGCCAAAGGGAAAAAAAAATGTAAAAAAGGAATACAAGTGGTTAAAAAGAAAAAAAAAAAACTCAACAAAGATTGGGTCCCTGACTGCTTTGTCATTTTATTTTGCAATCTGTGGTCTCCAGGATTAGGGTTTACTCTACTTTTTGTGGCAAATTTTAGGAGGGGCCCAAGGTCTCAGTCTTGAGTCTAGGGTTTAAGGGCATAATAACCACAGAGGGCCAGACAACTGAAAAGACTTCCATTTCACATATAAATCTTTAATAAAGATAAGTATAGCAGGAGAGAAAAAGTATAGTCAGTCATTGAGGGATCTGATATGTCCAGGAGCACCTCCTAGAGTTCTTTCACAGTTACAGAAGTTGTGCTTTGCATTCAAATTATGGACCACTAAGCTATGTTCTAGAGCAGGAAATGGCAACCCACTCCAGGACTCTTGCCTGGAAAATTCCATGGACGGAGAAGCCTGGTAGCCTACAATCCATGGGGTCACAAAGAGCTGGACATGACTGAGCAACTTCACTTTCACTTTCACATGCCTATCTCCAGGGATGTCTGAAAATCTGGTACTGACCCTTGGCTAAGATAAGGATGAAATGTGCTAGTTAATGATTGTAATATGTTTTTAAAGTTCAACATTTCCTTGAAACCATCCTGCACTGGCTTGTCTACATTGGTTAGGGATTTATAGGTTGATGGTTTGTACCTGGTTTTGCCATGTACACAGTCTGGTTTTAGTTGTGACCAATGGTGTGTTAAACACCCCTCAGTAAACTTATATCTCAGCTTCTCTGAAACCAAGATAGGCATAGAACTGTCCCAATCCAGGTGCAAGTTAATTCTATACTCACGCAGAGATGGAGTATATAGAGAGGCTCAGCATGTTGGTTTCTTCCTTCTATCTCCATTGTTTAAAACAACAAATACTCCTGTGTAACATAAAGTTTGGTGATGGACACAGGTCAAATCTCACAAAAGTTGCTTGAGCTTATTGCCTTTCTTAAGGTTGAAGGTCTTCAATTTGAGAAACCCTTTGAACTTTAACTGATTAACTTGTTGAATAGACAGAAGAGTTTATAATAAGAAAAACTATCTGAGAGTTATATTATCAAAGGGACTCTCATTTGCCATTGGAAAAGGGCCACAGGGCACACTGCAGACGGGTAGAGTCAGACACGACTGAGCATGCACACACAAGTTGTTATTCGGGCTTCCCAGGTGGCTCCAGTGGTAAAGAATCCACCTGCCAAAGCAGGACATGTGGGTTTGATCCCTGGATCAGGAAGATTCCCTGAAGGAGGAAATGGCAACCTGCTCCAGTATTCTTGCCTGTGAAATCCCACAGACAGGGGAGCCTGGTGGGCTACAGCCCATGGAATCGCAAAGAGTTAAACACGATTGAGCGACCCAACAACAAGTTGTTATTCAGTTCACAATATTATCCAACTATGAAAGAGAAAAAACTCCAGAGCAATCTTTTCAGCAACTTCCCTGTGGTTTTAGGGACCACAGAAAACTAAATGTGCTAAACTACACTCCCACAATGGTATTTGGCTGGAAACCTACTGCTGTAGCTTTTGGGTTTTGGCACTGTATCAGTTTGCAACAGCTGCTGGAAAAAAGCACCACAAATTAGAAGGCTTAAATAACAGAAATCCATTCTCTCACAGTTCTGGAAGCAAGTCTAAAATCAAAATTTTGGTAGGGTTGGTTCCTTCTGAGGGCTGTGAGGGAAGGATCTGTTCCAGGCCTCCCTCCCAGACTTGTCGATGGCTGTCATCCTCCTGTGTCTTCACATGGCATCCCCTCTATGTGTGACTGTGTGTGCTGCATGCTCAGTCACTTCAGTCATGTCCAACTCTGTGCAACCCCATGGACTTCAGCCTGCCCAAATACTCTGTCCATGGAATTCTCCAGGTAAGAACACTGGAGTGGTTTGCCATGCCCTTTTCCAGAGGATCTCCCTTACCCAGGGATCGAACCCATGTCTCTTAAGTCTCCTGCATTGGAAGGTGGGTTCTTTACCACTAGTGCCACCTGGGAAGCCCATGTGTGACTGTCTCTGCATCCAAATTTCTTCTTTTTGTAAGGACACCAGTCATATTGGATTGGGGCCCAACCTAATGACCTCATTTGCACTTGATTAGCTCTGTGAACACTATACTCCTCAAAAGGTCATGTTCTGAGGTACTGGGGATTAGGTTTTCAATAAAAGAAGTTGGAAGAAGCACAATTCAACCCACAGGAAGCACATATCAAAAATCAGGCTCCTTCTCAAAGCCTCTGCAGCATCACTTTCGTTTTTGCACTCCTCTTCTTCCTCTTGACATTAGTTGTTTTTAGGAGGTGTTGTGACTGATGCTGCCTTGTGTCATAAAGAAGTTATTTCCTGCTGGCCAGAGCAACAAGACATGTGTTTGAGGAGGTAGACATAACAGATAGCCTTTGGACAGGAATCGACTGTGACATAATTAGAGACCCATGTCTGTTTTCCAAACAGAAACTAAGACAGCTTGGTTGCTATGAGTGACCATTCAATGCCAAAATGGCACACAAAGTCTTTTATCTCCTAAAATGAATAGGAAGGCTGCTTTTCTGAGCTTTGAGGAGGGCGATTAAACAGTATTTTACTGCAATTGACTGAAAAATTGTTTGCTCACAATTGTTTACTAATTGCTGACTGACAATTTAGCAAAAACTGTTTTACAGTTTCTTGGTATAATTACCAATAATAGCAACAATAATGTTTCTTGCAAATATACATTTTTATGACATACGTTGGCATCCTTAAAAAAGCTGTAACTATCCTCTTCAACTGTACAACAAAAATATAGAAAATTAAATTCCTCTCAAAAAAGGGTATTCAAGAAAGATAAAATAGTGATATTCACAATCATATTCATTTTCTGCTTTATGATTTTAAACAGTATTTGTACCCAGATGATAGTGATATGCTATGGTCAGGTATCCTGGGCTGGAAGCAAAGGCTATATAGCATCTTCTGCAGAGAGATCCTAGAGCCCAATCCCTTGGCTCTATCATTTAACTAGAAATGTTCTATCCCTTGGTTTCTAAGCATAATATCTCTAAAGGAGCCAAATAAATATAACAGCATTACCACTGGGAAAGGCTTTAAATAAAATTTATTAGTTGTGGCAACATGAATGGTCCTAGATATTGTCATGCTGGGTGAAATAAGTCAGAGAAAGATAAATATCGTATGATATGTGGAACATAAAAATCTGGTACAAATGAACTTATTTATAGAACAGAAGTAGAGTCACAGATGTAGAAAACAAACTTAGGTTACCAAGGGGAGAGGGGAGGGATAATCTGAGAGACTAGGACTGACATATACACATTACTATAATATAAAATATGTAGTATAGCAAAGGAAACTCTACTCAATACTCTGCAATGGGCTATATGGTATAACAATCTACAAAAAAGAGTGGCTATGTTTATATATAACATTCACTTTGCTGTACAGCAGAAACTAACACAGCATTGTAAATCAACAATACTCTAATAAAAATTAATTAAAAAGAAAAATAATAAAGCTAAAATTTATTAGATATATCTAGGGTAAGATTTGGTTACTTTCTCACATATCTTTAACTCCTTTCCTTTGTGAATTCATGTGGGGAAAGTACAGATGGAAAATTCTCCAAGATAGATGAGATCCTGAGTCCTAAAACAAACCTTACAGTTGAAAAATTTGATATGATCTCAGCTCATGATGGACTTAAACTAGAAATTAATATGAAAAAGATAACAGTATTAAACACCTACAATTTTTTTTAAAGCCTTCAAAATAATCCATGGGTCAAAGAGGAAATCTCAAGAGAAATGGAACACATTTTTAACTGAATGAAAATACAACATATCAAAACTTGTGATATGCATCCAGAGCAGAGCTCACATGGGAATTTTAGAGCAGCAGTGGTTATATTAGAAATTAAGAAAAGTCTCAATAATATGAGTTGCTATCTCAGGAAACTAGGAAAAGAAGAACAAAATAAGCCCAAAGCAAAAAGGCAAGAAATAATAAAGACAAAAACAAAAGTCAATGAAATTGAAACAGAACCAGCAAATGCCAATGAGTACAGATAAAAGAAAAAACAAATTCCTACTCTCTCGATCCTAAGGACTAGGAAAGAGAAAGTCTAGCAAGAGAGAAAACTTTCAGTAGCCGTTCTACTACAGCCAAACATCACTGGAAAAAAAAACAGTGGCCTGATCTCCATTCATCTCAGCAATGACTAAGTGGGGAGACTAGACTAGACACCAGGCTGTAATGAGGTAACACAAACCCCATGCACATGTAGTGTCAGAAAGGGTCAAGAAGGAAATTGGGACTTTCACAAGTGCCCACAACCCCAAAACATGGAGTCAGTGGAAACCACGTGGTGAGACTAGGCTTCCTCTATCGCCTGGTAGTAATTAGGCACCCCTCCTCCACTCCACTGAGGTGATATCGGAGGAGACCTAGTGGTGAGTTGGGATTTACAATATTGCCCAGTGGTAACAAGGTGGACCATCCCATGGTGTCAGTGGAGATCATGTGAAATAACGGTAAAATAATGGCTGAAAACTTCCCAAATATGGCAAAAGTCATAAATCTACAGATTCAAGAAGGTGTATGAACCACAAAGAGATCCATATAAAGGCCGATCATAGTCAAACTTCTGTAAACAAAAGACAAGGGAACAGCCTCAAAATCAGTGATATAGAGAACAACTTCCCAATTTTGGAACAAAAATTCAAATGACAGAAAATTCTCATTAGAAAAAATGGAGGCCAAAAAGAACTGATACAACATTTTTACACTGCTTAAAGAACTGTAAACCCATAATTCTATATCCAGTTAAAAAACAAACAAACAAAAAAAAACTCCTTCAGGAATAAAGGAAAAATAAAGACATTCTCAGGTGAAGGATAACTAAAAGAATCTTGTCACCAGGAGATCTACTCTAAAAGAATGGCTGTAGGAAATTTTATTAAGAGAAAGAAAATCATTAAAAATCTTAGATTCCCAAGAAGAAAGAAAGAACACAAGAAGAAAAAATATAGGTAAATATATTAAATTTATTTCACCACTTGAGTCTTCTAGATTACATTTGATGATTAAAGGAAAAATTATAAAAATGTCTGATATGGTTCTAAATGTCTGTAGAGGAAATGTTTAAAGCAAATATATCATAAAAGGGAGATAAGGGTTCTACACTTCACTCAAACTGATAAAATGTCAACATCAGAAGACTGATACATTATACATTTATTATATTGATATGATACCTAGAGTAACCACTAAAGATGCTATGCAAAAAGATTCATTCAAAATCCCTGGTAGGTAAGTCAAAATGAAATTATAAAATAGGTGCAAGTAAGCCACAAGAAGGTGTGTGCATGCATGAGTGCCAAGCTGCTTCAGTCATGTCTGACTCTTTGAGACCCCATGGACTGTAACCTGCTAGGCTCCTCTGTCCATAAGATTCTCCAGGCAAGAATACTGGAGTGGATTGCCATGCCCTGCTCCAGGGGATCTTCCCTGACCCAGGGATCAAACCCCATCTCATTTCTCCTGCATTGGCAGGCAGATTCTTTACCACTAGAACCACCTGGGAAGCCCCCCACAAGAAGGTAGGAAAAAGAAAACAGAAACAAAACACAGAAAAAAAAAACAACAGAAGATTTGAGCTCTAACATCTCAACAACTACATTAAATGTAAATGATCTAAAAATGCCAATTAGAGTAATAGTTTGAGTAGATTAAAAGATATGACTATCTATATCATTTCTGGGCTTCCCAGGTGGTGCTAGTGGTAAAGAACCAACCTACCAATGCAGGAGACATAAGAGACAGGGGTTCAATACCTGGGTCAGGAAGATACCCTGGAGGAGGGCATGACAACTCACTCCAGTATTCTTGCCTGGAGAATCCCATGGATATAGGAGCCTGGCGGGCTACAGTCCACAGCGTTGCAAAGAGTCAGACACAACTGAAACGACTCAGCTTGCACACACACACACACACACACACACATATGCTTTCTACAAGGAACTCTCCCAATATTATGGTATAGACAGATTGACATATTATGCTAACATGAATCAAAAGAACATAGAGTGGCTACATTAATTTCAGACAAAAAAGGACTTCAGAGCAAAGAAAATGACCAAAGACAAAAAGGGACACTACATAATCACAAAAAATTCAACCCACCAAGAAGATAAAGTAAAATGTTTATGCACCAAACAGCACAGAGGCAAAATATGTGAAGACAAAAGCTGAGAGAACTGAAAGGAGTAATAGGCACAGCCAAAAGAAGACATCACCATTCCTCTCTCAATAACTGATTGAACAATTAGACAAGGGTATACAATAAGTCAACACCACCATCAAGTAAAAGTATCTAATTGACATTGAACATTCCACCCAACAACAGCAGAATCCACATTCTTTTCAAGTGCCAATGAGTCATAAAATAAGATAGTTCATTAAACAAATCTGAAGCAATTTAAAGGATTGAAATCATACTGTGTACTGAGCCCATCTCTGACCACAAGTGACTCAAACTATAAATCAACATCAGAAAGATAGAAAAATTTCATGCTAAAATCCATGCTCCTAAATAATTTATTGATCAATTATAAACCTCAGAGGAAATTTTTAAACACATTGTACTGACTGAAAATGAAAATACAACATATCAAAATTTGTGGGACATAGCAACAACAGTGTTAAGAGGGAAATTCATAGTGCTGATTGTGTACATTACAAAACAGGAAACTCCTCCATTCAAAAATCTAAGATTCCCACCTCAGGAATCTAAAACACAAAGAGAAAAATTAATTCAAAATGAGCAGAAAGAAGGAATGAAGGACAATTAAAAATTCACTGAAACTGGAAACAAAATAACAATAGAGAAAAATTAATAAAATATAGAGCTAGTTCTTTGAAAAGATCAATAATATTGAAAAAACTCTAGCAAGACTTGACTAAGGAAAAATGAGAAAAAACACAACTAAATCAGTAATGAAAGAGTGCATATCCTTACACACCTGCAGACATCAAAATGATAAGGAAATACTTGAAACAACCCTATATTCATAAATTTGGCAGACATGTCCAGGATCTATATGCTGAAAAATTACAAAATTCTGATAAGCTAATAGAAGAAGACCTAAATATATGGATAGACATGCCATGTTAGAAGGCTCAACATTTACAGATTTCAATTATTTCTTAATTTATATACTAGGTTATTTCTATCAAAATTCAAGCTAATTTTTCTTTAGTAGAACTAGACTTATTCTAAAGTTCATAGGGAAAGGTATATGCCCTAGAATAGTTAAAATAATCTTGATCAAGAAGAATAAAATGGGAGAACTCACTTAACCCAATATTAAGGCTTACTTATATAGCTCCAGTAATCAAGGCAGTACGGTATTGGTAGAGAGACACATTGATCAATGGATTAGAATAGAGAACACATATAGCCTCTATATAAGCACAGTCAGCTAATTTTTTACAAAGGTGCAAATGCAGTTCGATAGAGGAAGAATAGCCTTCTCAACAAACATGGGAGCAGTTGAAACGTGCCCCCTCCTCATTTAAACTTTAAATTGATTGTCTGCTGATGGGGGAGGCTGCACTCCCTCCCTGTTAGTTGTTTGACCTGAGGTGACCCAGTCCTAGAGTCTACAGACTCTATGGTAGCATGAATGGCAACCTTCAGGAGGGTTCACACCAAGGGGCATCTCCCAGGACTGCTCCTGCCAGTGTTCCCATTCCCGTGGCAAGCCACTGGCAACCCACGCTTCCAACACTAGAAGGTAACTCTGGTTCAGTCTCCTGTGAGGTCACTGCTCCTTTCCCTTGGATCCTGATGCACATAAGGTTTTGCTTGTGCCCTCCTAAAGTGGAGTCTCTGTTTCCCCCAGTCCTGTTGGAAGTCCTGTAATCAACCATCTCTAGCCTTAAAAATCAGATTCCTGGGGGATTCTCTGTCCCTTTACCAGGTCCCCAGGCCATGGGGCTCATAATTTTCATAACAGTGGTAGAACTTCTTTGGTATTATTGTTCTCCTGTTTGTGGGTCATCCACCTGGCAGGTAGGAGGTTTGATTTTACCATGATTGCACCCCTCCTAACATCTCATTGTGGCTTTTGCTTTGTTTTTGGATGTCAGGTATCTTTTTTTGGTGGGTTCCAGCAACCTCCTGTCAATGGTTGTTCAACAGGTAGCTGGATTTTGATGCTCACAGGAGTTGAGCGCATGTCCTTCTACTCTGC
This sequence comes from Cervus elaphus, assembly GCF_910594005.1. Classification (NCBI taxonomy): domain Eukaryota; kingdom Metazoa; phylum Chordata; class Mammalia; order Artiodactyla; family Cervidae; genus Cervus; species Cervus elaphus. The sequence continues at coordinate 132,466,143 of NC_057848.1, read as the reverse complement.
CATCTTGAACCAATCTCTGCTCATGAGTAGCACTTCTTTTTGTAACAATCAGAGAATGGAATCATCTCAGACATCCTCCAATGAGTAAATGGTTAAATAAACTGTGATATACACATACTCAGCAATAAAAAGAAATGAACCATTGATACACAGAACAGCTCAGATGAATATCTGGAATATTATGCTGAGTGTAAGGTGCTAATCCCAAAAGGTTATATACTGTGTAATTAAATGCCTATAACATTTTTGAAATGATAAAATTTTAGAAATGTAGGACAAGGAGGTGGATGAAGTGATAAATGGGCAATGTGATGGATCCTTGTGGTGACAGAATAGTTCAGTATCTTGACTGTGATGATGGACACACAAAACTATACAGCTGATCAAATTGTATAGAACTTAATACATATACATACATACTAGGATAAGTAAAACTGGACAAATCTGAGTAAGATTAATGGATTGTATCCATGTTTATATCCTGGCTGTGATACTATATTACACTTTTGCAAACTGTTACTATTAGGAGAAACTAAGTAACATCTATAAAGTTTCTTTCCACATGATTTTTTTACAGAAGTATGTGAATTTACAAATATCTTAATAAAACATTTTTTAAGTGTGCAAAGTATCAGAACATATACTTCAATAAAGATCATATAAGGATGGCAAATAAGCCCATGATAAGATGTTTAACATCTTTATCCATTAGGTAAATGCAAATTAAAACCATGAGTGGACACTCCCATATACCGATTATTATACAATGGCTTAAAAAACTACTGATTCTATCAACTGCTGGCAAAAGTGTGGAACAATTGGAATGCTCATACATGCAAGTGGTAAAACAAAATGACCAGCCACTCTTGAAAATGGTTTGGCAGTTTCTTATAGGTTAAACATACACTTAATCATATGATTCAGCTATCTTACTCCTTGATATTTACCCTAGAGAAATGAAAAATTATGTTCATTATGTTCACTAATCTTATATGAAGATTAGTATATGAATGTATATGGCAGTTCTATTTGTAATAGCCCAAAAATGGAAATAACACACATGTTCTTCAAATGGCAAATAGATAAACAAACTGCAGTATTGAATATATCTATGCGAAGGAATACTACTCAGCAATGAAAAGGAAATAGCTACTGATACATGGAAAAACATCAATGAATCCCAAAGGCATTATGTTAAGTGAATAAAGCAAATCTATAAATGTTACACACTGCATGATTCCAATTTTAAGACATTCTAGAGAGACAAAACAGATCAGTGGATGCCAGAAGCTGTGAGAGGGTGGCAAATGTGACTATAAAGGGATAGCATGAGGTCATTTGCTCAGTCGTGTCTGACTCTTTGTGACACATGGACTGTAGCTGGTCAGGCTCCTCTATCGATGGAATTCTCCAGACAAGAATACTGTGGTGGGTAGGAACTCCTTTCTCCAGGGTATCTTCCTGATCCAGGGACTTAACCCAGGTCTCCTGCATTGTAGGCAGATTCTTTACTGTCTGAGCCACCAGGGAATCCCCCAAAAGTGTTAGTTGCTCAGTCAACAAACTGTGGAAAATTCTTCAAGAGATGGGAACACCAGACTACCTGACCTGCCTCCTGAGAAATTTGTATGCAGGTCAAGAAGCAACAGTTAGAACTGAACTTGGAACAATGGACTGGTTCCAAATTGGGAAAGGAGTATGTCAAGGCTATATATTGTTACCCTGCTTGTTTAACTTATATGCAGAGTACATCATGCAAAATGCCGGGCTGGATGAAGCACAAGCTGGAATCAAGATTTCCAGGAGAAATATCAATAACCTCAGATATGCAGATGATGCCACCCTAATGGCAGAAAGCAAAGAGGAACTAAAGAGCCTCTTGATGAAAGTGAAAGAGGAGAGTGAAAAAGTTGGCTTAAAACTCAACATTCAAAAAACTAGATCATGGCATCTGGTCCCATCACTTCATGGCAAACATACAGGGAAACAACAGAAACAGGGACAGACTTTAATTTCTAGGGCTACAAAATCACTGAGGATGGTGACTGTAGCCATGAAATTAAAAGACGCTTGCTCTTTGGAAGACAAGCTATGATAAACCTAAACAGCATATTAAAAAGCAGAGACATTACTTTGTCAACAAAGGTCTGTATAATTGAAGGTATGGTTTTTCCTCTAGTGATGCATGTATGTGAGAGCTGGACCATAAAGAAAGCCGAATGCTGAAGAATTGATGTTTTTTTAACTGTGGTGTTGAAGAAGACTCTAGAGTCCCCTGCACAGCAAGGAGATCAAACCAATCAATCCTAAAAAAAATCAACCCTGAATATTCATTGGAAGGACTGATGCTGAAGCTGAAGCTCCAATACTTTGGCTACCTGATGTGAAGAACTGATTCCTTAGAAAAGACCCTGATGCTGGGAAAGATTGAAGGTAGGAGGAGAAGGGGACGACAGAGGATGAGATGGTTGGATGGCATCACTGACTCAATGGATATGAGTTTGAGCAAGCTCTGGGAGTTGGTGATGGACAGGTAAACCTGGCATGCTGCAGTCCATTGGGTTACCAAGAGTCAGACACAACTGAGTGACTGAACTGAACTGATGAGGTCATTTTAGGGGGTGATTTGTTCTGATTGTGGTGGTACATACAGGAATCTATGAGAAATGTATACCAAAGTAAGGGGAAGTGAAAAGAAATTGATATGTAACATTTGATTATCAATAGGCATTTCCAAAAATTTGTACTCAGTTCTTTAGATGACTCAGAGTAGTGACAACAGCTTCCCAGGTGGCGCTAGTGGTAAAGAATCTGCCTGCCAAGGAGACTTAAGAGATGCAAGTTTGCAAGAGATGCAAGATCCCAGGGTGGGAAGATCCCCTGGAGTAGGAAACGCAATCCACTCCAGTATTATTGCTTGGAAAATCCCATGGATAGAGGAGCCTAGTGGGCTACAGTCCATGGGGTCGCAAAGAGTTGGACACGACTGAAGTGACTTAACAGGCAGGCAGTGTCTGAGAGACTTGAAGATTTAGTGACTAGTTACCTGTATACTATGTCTTTATGTCTATTCTACCTGTCCAGGTTGTTTGAGAATAGGGAAATTAGAGATGAGGTTTCAGTTGCCTTTTCAAGTTTCTAGCTCTTTTCTTCACACATGACATAGAAACAAAATTATATGATACTCCTTTTACATATTTCAAGCCCAATTTTTCACGAGTTTTTCTTCTTATCTGAAAATTGCATGTTTCCGTGGAAGGCTTTTTAGTTTCCCTCTCACATAAACAGTTTGCCTTCTTTAAGTGGAATTTTATGCCCCTTGAATTTCACAGTATGTTTGTAACTAAGAGAAATCTTGGAAGAATCTTATTATTACAAGTAGTGACCTAAAGCCATTAAGGTAGTCAAATATTAATTTTTTAAAAAATTGCTCTTTTTCCTAAAGAGTTTGAATCCATAAACAAATGGAGATTTTTTTGGCCTAAAATTTAGATTAATTTCATTAAAACACCAGTTGTTTCCTCCCTATTTTTAAACCATTTGCTTGTTATAGGTTTGATGTTATACATTCATTTTGAAATAAATTCTCACAGCAGACATTGCCAAGGATTCAAGAGTATTACCAAGTTCATACAATTTGTTGAAAACAACCTCAGAGTCAGAGGATTCTCTTTCACCTTGGTCTTCTACCCACTTCCAAATTGAAATAGGAGTATCTTTGGAATAGTTTGCCCCTTCCTAACTTAGAAGCGCTGTTCTGTGTGTACCTGCCACTTGCTGGACCCTAAGGAATACTTTATTGGGCTAAAGAAATTGAGCAGTCATTGTTACTTTCAGTTAAAAGTGTCATTTTACCTCATCATATCACTGCCAAGTGTCATCACTGCTTTGAAAATCCCAAGTACTCAATAAAGCCTTCATGGATTAATTGCTTAAGTAAACGGGTTTTCTAATTATCATGTCCAAACATAAAATGTACCTCAACTTTTTACTCACTAATTCCCATATGAAATCAAGTATTTTTTCTGCATAATGGAAACACCTGAACATTATGCTTACTCATTCAGATAAATGTTTATTATTCAATTATCAGTGTCATAAAGATATTCAGTCTATCATAGTGGTATATTGAAGGAAATTAACCACTTTCCAGAAGAAGCTATGATCTGCCTCTGTCTGCCAAGCTTGGTTCCATTCATAAACTGATGCTTAATAAATGCTTTCAATGGTTGATGATAAAAATGACTTTGTATAACGAAAAAGGCAAATAGGTCTTATCTACCTTTTATAGCTATGACAAGAGATACAGAGAAAATAAGAAATTCTATCTCTAATAATACAGTGAACAATTATCAGATCTGAATATAATGATAATATCCAGATTTGCAGTCTTTAAGGCATTTAAGATTCTGATAGAATAAAGTATCTTCATATGCTTTGATTATCCCAACACCACAGTAGTTTCAGGATAGTAGTTGGTTTTAGGGAAGCCCCTTCCCTAAATGATAAGGGTCTTTTAGACCCATATAATTTTAGAAGAAACGATAAGGGTCTTTTAAATAAGGTTTGCATGATTTCTGAATGTAATCTTTCCTTCCCAGAAAGACATGTAAACAACTACGAGAAACCAATTGCAATAGATCTTGATCAAACTTGGCATTTATTTCAAAATAGATATTCTGTCCACAAACACCAATACCTAACTGGCATGTTGAATGGAGCATATTGGAAAGCATTCTAATGAATGACATTTTCAAAACGAAAAGCAAGTGAGAGAGTGAAAAAAAATCAGACGTAATTAAAACCTTGTGGCCATACGTGAACTAAAGTATTTCTGACCCTTGGAGATAAGTTCTCCATTTGGAAGCAAGTATCAGGCTTTGCAGACTGGAGATTTACAGAACAAGGAGCAGACAGATTCCATAATTTTATCACATTTACTATGAAACATTTGCAAATGTTGGCTGTTATCTTTTCATTTGATTTTCTTCTGAACCCCCCTTAGCTCAGTAAACACAGATTTTATAACAGTGTATATTTTTCTCAGCTGTCTCTCAAGCTTAGGAGAGCGGCCATGTACCCACACATTACTCATTGTGCTTCAAAAATCTCATAATTCAGAAAAGCAAATTTCTCTTTATTCTCCAGAACTAATTTCAGGCTTAGAGCACAGAAAATCCTCTGGGCTGCTACCATTTCTGAAAAGACAACTAAGGCAGTGATCACCTGGTAGGCATGTTTAAATAGATCACTTGACTTTTCTTTTTGTTTTTGCAAGATTATCACATCTTCAAGAAGGAAGACTGATTGAAGGAAATTACAGAAAGGGGTTCTTTATTCATTCAATGATAGGGTCTCCAAAGGGTTCAATCTTTAACTTCAATTTGAGAAATGTTAAGAGGGAAAACAGATCTTTCATGGTTAGGTTTTAACAGTGGTTACTAGAAATAGGATTTTTGTGCATTTGCTACCCTGCCAAGTATTGATTCATAACCTTATAAAAAATCTTTAAAAAAAATGTTCTCAACCCTTAGAGAGTTCAGTTTCTGCCTAAGAACTTGACATAAGTTATTTTATCTTATTCTAACTTATTCCAAATAAGAATGTGGAAATCAACACATGCCCTGAATAGGCTTCTTCTTGCGTTGACCCCTTTTAAAAACAAACTGAAGTGAGGATGTGGGTGCAAATACCTGATTTGGGAGGTGAACATAAGAAGGAGAACTGAGGAAATGACAAAAGAAAAGAGGATAGCTAATAAAGTATGTGTTCCTAAGCAAGTTAACACTGTGGGCAACTGGAGCTTAACCTTGCCAGGGAAAGTGAAAGCTGCTTAGTCGTGTCCAACTCTTTGTGACCCCATGGACTATACAGTCCATGGAATTCTCCAGGCCAGAATACTGGAATGGAGATACTTCCCCTTCTCCAGTGGATCTTCCCGACCCAGGAATCAAACCAGGGTCTCCTGCATTGCAGGTGGATTCTTTACCAACTGAGATATCAAGGAAGCCCCAACCTTGCCAAGGAACCTCTGAAAAAACCATGTGAAACAGATGTCTCCATGACGGCGGTAGAGCAAGGGAAGGGCTGGGGCATTTATTCTCAGATCCCATTCCTCACTGATTTTGTCTCGGCTGGCATGAACTCCCCCACGTCTCCATATTGTGACTGTGTATGGTAGACCAGGCTTCCATGTGTGTGTGATCTTGGGAAAATTGTCACATCTATTGCTCAATACTCTTACTTAGAGACACATATGAAAATATTAATCATATCTGAAAAGGCTTTTGTTTTCCTAACACAAAATATCTGGTGTCTTTTACAACACCAGTTCTCTGATTCTCTGATAACAACTCAGTATCCAAAAATTCAATTTGATTCTGACACTAATTGCAAAGAGTTGGAACCGACTCCACAAGTTAAGGGCTCAGTCCCACAAGATGGCCCCTACTCCAGAAGCCACTTGAAGATCCCAGGTTGCCATCCATTCTTCTGACTGATTGCCTATAAATTTGGTAGCCAAGGTCAGGTTCAAAAATTTGCCGGGATGACTCACAGAACTCAGGAAAGTGTTTTATTTGCTATCACAGGTTTATAAATAAAGGATACAACTCAGAACAGCCAAATGGGAGAGATGTACAATAAATCTGTTACATACAAATGAGTTCTGTTCTGAGTTCATTCGTTGAGTCCAATTTGTTCGTAACTCCAACAAAGTCAGCCTAGGTTCCCAACTAACACAATCAGCCATATAATATTTTACTGTAATAGTTTTATAATACTTTTCCCACAAATAATACATTAAAAAAACAAAAAAAATAATAAATTTTTAATCTTACATTACAGTACCTTGAAAAGTACAGAAATACCAGTTCCATCACTACTGCTTTTACACTTGCTTCTGGACACCCTGGGCTTGAAATAAAGATACTGTACTACTGTACTCTATACAGTACTGTGCAGTAAAGTACACAAACACAATCACTTAAGGATACACGCATGTGATAGTGTACACCAGACACATGGACTAACATGATTAGACATGTGAATGCATATTTGCATCTTTGAAAATTTGAAACTTGAAGGTTTGTGTATAGGGGACTTACTGTGTAGGGTAAAGTATGGGGAAAGGAAGGGTGTAAAGCTTCTGTGCCAAGCTGCCTTCCCAGAGCATCAATATGTTCACCAATCTGGAAACTCCCCAGACCCTGTCATTTGGGGGTTTTATGGAGGTTTGATGACATAGGCATAATTGATCAAATCATTAGCCACTGGTGATAAACCTCAATCACTTGGCCTTCTCTCTTTACCAGAGGTTGGAGGTGAGGGGCCTGAAAATTTAACCCCCTAATCATGGCTTGGTCTTTCTGGTAACTGACTCCCTGAAACTGTCTAGGGGCCCCCAGCCCCTCATTAGCACACAGAAGACACTCTTATCACTCAGGAAATTCCAAGTATTTTAGAAGATTCATACCAGGAAATGGAACAAACATCAAATAGTGATTTTATATTTTACAACAATACCTTCATACCAGGAAAACTGTTGATGTCCCAGAGTCACTGGGATTCCCTCCCCCGCTTGTCGACAAGGCAATCTATGAATCTGAGGAGGTCACCATACTTTGGCCATGAAGAACCTTGTGGCCAAATTTGTAGATCATATGGGTTCATTTATATTTTAAATCTCCATCTTATCCATAAATTTAACTTTTAAAAAGTTTACTAACTGAACACAAATGTAATGTTATCACAATAGATTTATAAGTGAGAGCTGTAGAGAATGAAATGTGACTATTTGCTTTACTTTGCCCCTAACACTCAACATAGTCTCTTCCACCTAAAGTAATCAAACTTAACATTTGGATGTATGTCGTCTCTCTAGTCCTTTTTCTATGTTTTTATATAGAATGATACACACACACACACACATGTATATACACACACACTATATGTGTATGCATACACGCATGTATATGTCTATACATATGTGTGCACTTGCATGTACATGTGTGTGCATATATGTATGTTACATATATGTATATACATATATATTTGAATATGAATATGATCATGCTATTAATACTCACAAATAAATGTGTGCATGTGGGCGCATGTATTTCCATATCTTAAATTTGTATACCTAAAGACTAACTGGGGCTTCCCTGGTGGTTCAGACAGTAAAGAACCTGCCTGCAATGCAGGAGACCCAGGTTCAATCCCTGGGTCGGGAAGATCCCCTGGAGAAGGGAATGGCAATCCACTCTGGTATTCTTGCCTGGAGAATTCCATGGAGCCTGGCAGGCTGCAGTCCACCAGGTCGCAAAGAGTCAGACACTACTGAGTGACTAACACAAAGACTTATTAGATATTATTCTATACAGAATACTTTCAATCTTTTCATTTTTACATGGTATATCAAAATAAGAATACTTTGTAATTTAATTAACCATCTCTCTAGTGATGGGTATTTAGTTTATTTATGATTATTTACTAATGCAAATGATTTTGCAATTTTGCATGAGCCAGGCATGAAGCTGAACATTTGAAGTGGTTATTTAACATGTTTGCCCAGAACTTTTTGGCCACCTTTGAAATGTCAAGAGAATTTGAGTATTATCTCAGTACACTAGAACCCAGTCACCTCACACCCACATATTTCATTTAGCTAGGGTACAATCATGCAGCTTAGACATGTCCATGCTATAGTCAGATTGGAGTGAGCAGCTTCCAAACTCAATCCACAATCCAGGGGAGGGGCATAGCAGAAACATCTGAGTGTCAAGGGAGATAGTAGCAGGAAAATTGAGTTCCTGGTACAAAAGTCACTTTGGTGCTGACAGCAGAAGCGACTTCAGTCAGGTCTAGTAAAAAGCAGCTATTCAAGAGGCAGAACCTAGGTTTTGGTAGCAGAAAAAAACAGTGTTTTCATAGTTAAAAAATTCCTCTATTTCAATGTTTATTTCCTCTTTGTCAATTTTGTTTTGTTTCGGTTTTGTTTTGTTTTGTTTTTTAATGTGAATTTATTTAATTGGAGGCTAATTACTTTACAATATTGTATTGGTTTTGCCATACATTGACATGAATCCACCACGGGTGTACGTGTGTTCACCATCCTGAACCCCCCTCCCACCTCCCTTGCTTAACTAAGCTAGTGGTTTGTCTATTTTGTTGACTTTGGCAGAACAGCATTTTGATGTATTATTTCTACTGTTTTTCTGGTTTCTACCTCATCCATACCTCCTTCTATCTTTATTGATTCCTTCAGTCTTCTTTCTTTTGTATTATGCCTCTGTGGGTTTTATAGATTTGAGTTCATTTATAAGCATTCTTTTATTTTTATTGTTCAGTATTTAAAGCTATAATTTTTTAACTGATCAACAGTTGGTTTAAAGCTCAGGATTCAGAAAACTAAGATCATGGCATCTGATCCCATCACTTCACAGGAAATAGATGGGGAAACAGTGGAAGCAGTGTCAGACTTTATTTTTTGGGGCTCCAAAATCACTGCAGATGGTGACTGCAGCCATGAAATTAAAAAACGCTTACTCCTTGGAAGGAAAGCTATGACCAACCTAGATAGGATATTAAAAAACAGAGACATTACTTTGCCAACAAAGTTTCGTCTAGTCAAGGCTATGGTTTTTCCAGTGGTCATGTATGGATGTGAGAGTTGGACTGTAAAGAAAGCTGAGCACCGAAGAATTGATGCTTTTGAACTGTGGCATTGGAGAAGACTCTTGAAGAGTCCCTTGGACCGCAAGGAGATCCAACCAGTCCATCCTAAAGGAGATCAGTCCTGGGTGTTCACTGGAAGGACTGATGTTGAAGCTGAAACTCCAATACTTTGGCCACCTGATAAAGAGAGCTTACTCATTTGAAAAGACCCTGATGCTGGGAAAGATAGAGGGCAGGAGAAGAAGGGGACAAAGAGGATGAGATGGTTGGATGGCATCACCGACTCAATGGACATGAGTTTGAGTAAACTCTGGGAGTTGGTGATGGACAGGGAAGCCTGTTGTGCTGCGATTCATGGGGTCGCAAAGAGTTGGACACGACTGAGCAATTGAACTGACTGTTTTCATTATTATTACATTTGAGAAATTCTACAATTTTAAAAAATTTACTTCTTTATTTTAATTGGAGGCTAATTACTTTACAATATTATAGTGGTTTTTGCCAGATATCGACATGAATCAGCCACGGGTGCACATGTGTTCCCCATCCTGATTTATACTTCTCCTTTTACAAAAGAGTGCTTTGTAGAGTTTGAAAATTCTCAAGTAAAAGGGCTTTTTTTTGTTGTCTGATTTTGTTTTGCACTGTGAAAATTTTGTGATATTATTTCTACTTTATGAAGCATATTGCAAATTTTGTGACATAATTTATTGTTTACTTTTATGAATTTTCATGTGTGTTTGAAAAAGAAGCATATTCTCTAGTATTTGAGTATAAAGTTCAAAATAAGTCAGCATGACCTACCTTACTGATGTTTTCTGTTATTCTATATCATAACTGAATGTTTTTACACTTCACTTGTCTTGGGCTGAAATTGGTGTGTTAAATTTGTCTATTATTATTGTGTTGTTGTCTATTTCTCCTTGCATATTTTGTCTGGTATCAGCATTGCAACCCCTGTTTTCTGGCTTGTTTGTATATTTTTGTCATCTTTTATATTAGTTTAGTTTTCATCTTTATGAATCACTTTGTTTTATTATATGTGTATAGGTAAGACAAGCAAAATATTTTTTGAGAGCCAATTTGAAAATTCTTTTCTTTGGAAAGTTGACTTCAGCTCAACTCTGCTTATTGATATGACTAAGAAATATGATCTCAACTCTACTATTTTATATTCTTATGGTATTATCTTATATTTACCATGTTTCTCTTTGTGATTTGTTTCTGTTATTTTTTTAAGTTATTTTGATATTTAGAAAATTTGTATTTTTTCTATTGGTTTTCATTATACTATTTTCTTTGATATTGCCGTTAGTCTTATTTTCCTTACTTAGACTTTACTTTTTATTTTGTCAGGTGTGAATGATGTCCACTGACTACCACTTATATACACACATATATATATACATATATATATAGCCCAAGTCAGTCATTTTATCCTACTTCACCAGTTCTCTCTTGCTTCTTTACTCATTTAGCTGTGTTATTCCTATTTTGTCCAAATATGGGGTGAGGAAATTTGGACTTGCAGAAGGGAAACAAGAATTTAGATTATGGGGACTTCCCTGGTGGTCCACTGATTAAGAATTTGCCTTCCAATATAGTGGACATGAGTTTGATCCCTGGTTGGGGAACTAAGAACCCACATGCTACAAGGCAATTAAGCTTGCATGCCACAATGAAGACCCAGTGCAACCAAAATATAAGAAGAATTTAGATTATAAAATATTTCTCAGATGTTCCCAATAGAATGTTCAAACTTTAAAGAACTTGCAATATTGAATTTGGTGAGAACATAGAGTAACCAGAGATCTTATACATTGCTGATGTAAAATTATACACCCACTTTGAAAGCTGTCTGGAAGTTTCTACTAAACCTAAAAACATCCTGTATCTATTAAGTGGATGATTTCACAACTGAGTATATACCCAAGAGAAATTAGTGATTGTGTTCACCAAAAGACATGTTCAAGAAAGTTCTGTGAAGGGTTATTCATAACAGGTAAACACTGGAACAACTTAAACGTCAATCAAGTAGAACTAATAGTTATTTGCGTATCCATATAGTAACTACTACACAGCAATGAAAAAGATTAAACCTCTGTTACAAGCACAAACCTAGATCTCACAGTCAAATTATTAAACAAAAGAAGTTAGTCACAAAATAGTACATGCTGCATCAGTTCTCAGTTCAGTCACTCAGTTGTGTCTGACTCTCTGTGACCCCATGGACTGCAGCACACCAGACTTCCCTGTCCATCACCAACTCCCAGAGCTTGCTCAAACTCATGTCCATAGAGGCAGTGATGCCATCCAACCATCTCATCCTCTGTCATCCCCTTCTCCTGCCTTCAATCTTTCCCAGCATCAGGATCTTTTCCAATGAGCCAGTTCTTCACATCAGGTGGCCAAAGTATTGGAGCTTCAGCTTCAGCATCAGTCCTTCCAATGAATATTCAGGGTTGATTTCCTTTGTGATTGACTTGTTTGATCTCCTTAGAGTCCAAGGGATTCTCAAAAGTCTCCTCCAACACCACCATTCAAAAGCGTCAATTCTTCATGCTCAGCTTTCTTTATGGTCCAACTCACATCCGTATATGACTACTGGAAAGACCATAGCTTTGACTAGATGGACCTTTGTCAACAAAGTAATGTCTCTGTTTTTTAACATGCTGTCTAGGTTTGTCATAGCTTTTGTTTAAAGGATCAAGTGTCTTTCAATTTCATGACTGCAGTCACCATCTGCAGTGATTTTGAAGCCCAAGAAAATAAAGTCTGTCACTGTTTCCATTGTTTCCCCATCTATTTGGCATGAAGTGATGGGACAGGATGCCATGATCTTAGTTTTTTTTTTAATGTTGAGTTTTAAGACTCTCCTCTTTCCACTTTCTGCTGCATAATTCCACTTATTAGAACTTCAGCAACAGTCAAAATAATCAACAATGATGGCAGTCAGAATAATGGTCACTTTTATGGGCTATTAGCTGGGAAAGGGCTTAAGAGAGTTTTCTGGGCAGTTACATGCATGAGTGCTAAGTCACTTCAGTTGTGTCTGACTCTTTGCGACCCCGTGGACCATAACCTGCCAGGCTCCCCTGTCCATGGGATTCTCCAGGCAAATATATGGTAGTGGGTTGCCATGCCCTCCTCCAGTGGATCTTCCTAACCCAGGGATCAAATTAGCACATCTCTGGCACCTGCTGCATTGGCAGACAGGTTCTTTACCTGTAGTGCCACCTGGAAAGCCCTTCTGGGCAGTTGAGAATGTTCTATATCTTAATATGGGGTGGTGGCTATATACGTGTATACATATAAAATTTAATTGTGCATTTAAGATTATGAACTTTACTGCATGTAGTTATACTTTAATACACACACACACACACACACACACACACACACTTCTTCCCTGGCAGGAAATCACAAAGAGGACAGGAGGTTCATGAGTGCAGTTCTTGAGGGGAAAGGAGATGTTGCAAGGTAGCCAGGGAGGAGAGGAGAGCACCAAGGATTCATTTTGCTTGGGATCAGTCTTGCCCAAACCAGAAGTATGTGTAATCCCAGGTGTTTCCTGGGCTTTTCCCACTATGACTGTCAGAGGCATGGTAGCAAATGTGTTGTTTCCTCACAGGTCACCCAGGGCTGTCACAAGAGTGTGGTGATCAGGCTGCTGCTACACTTTTTCAGCTGTCCCTAGCACCGCCTAGAAGACAACACCTGTAACAGGCAACCTACATTATACTTTTGGGTGAATCATGAGGATTAGAGCACTTTTACTTCTGGCAGGCTGGTCCTTCTACCTAGATGGTGATCTAAGTTCACTGACCAACTTACGGAATTTATAACCCTTTTGTGGCCATTTGATCTCCTCTCTCGTTACTGCCATCACCTACACACACACACGGGAAAGCACTTTGGAGTGCTTTCAAGTGTTTTCTGTGTGCTTTTCAAGCCAACTGAAATTCACTCTCAAGCCTGGTTGCAGCTCTACTTAAATACCTCCGGTTTTGGGATTTGCTAGACGAATTGAGACTATACGACAAAGGTCCATGTAGTCAAAGCTACAGCTTTTCCAGTAGTCATGTATGGATGTAAGAGTTGGACCATAAAGAAAGCTGAGTGCCAAAGAATTGATGCTTTTGAACTGTGGTGTTGAAGAAGACTCTTCAGAGTCCCCAGACTGCAAGGAGATCAAACCAGTCAATCCCAAAGGAAATTAACCCTGAATATTCATTGGAGGGACTGATACTGAAGCTGAAGTTCCTATACTTTGGCCACCTGAGGGTGACCAATACTTTGGCCACTGACTCATTAAAAAGACTCTGATGCTGGACAAGATTGAAGGCAGGAGGAGAAGGGGACAACAGAGGATGAGATGGTTGGATGGCATTACTGACTCGATGGACATGAGTTTGAGCAAGCTCTGGGAGTTGATGATGGACAGGGAAGCCTGGCCTGCTGCAGTCCATGGGGCCTCAAAGAGTCGGACATGACTGAGTGACTGAACTGAACTGAACTAAGATAAGCTGAGGAGGAAAAGGTCACATATTTGGTGAAATAACCGCATTCTACTTCATTTAGGGGAAGGTAATGAAAGGCCCCCATGATGTAGATAGTTGACTTTTTGGTGATGATATAAGTTTGATTTCATCCCTCAAAGGTCTGACGCTGTAGAAGCTCAAATAAGTATTAATTGTCTTAAGTCTTGTGCTGAACTTCTCAAAAGTAGACTAGAAGTTTTCTTTCCTCTCTGGTTTTTCAGCTCCTTTTGACAGTCTTTTGCTATTTCTCCTCCTTTGCATCACTGGGGCCACCACCAACACCCCAATACCATCCTGGTATTCACACACACCTTTTTCAATCGTGTATTAATTTTCCAAATATTTGTTGAAGTTTCTGGGATGTACATGGTTACACACTTGTGTGTAAGCACTATGTATAAGAAGATATGAAAGACTTTGTATCTATTGTAAGTTGTGGTCCCCCCAAAAGGAGGCTCTGAGATGAAGATTAGCATACAAGAATTTTATTAGGGGCTAATTTTGGGGTTGTGTTAGTCTCTCAAGTTGTGTCCAACTCTTTGAGACCCCATGGACTGTAGCCCACCAGGATCCTCTGTCCATGAAATTCTTCAGGCAAGAATACTACAGTGAGTAGCCATTCCCTTCCCCAGGGGATCTTCCCAACCTGGGAAGCTAACCTGGGTCTCCTGTATTGCAGGCAGATTCTTTACCGTCTGAGCCACCAGGGAAGCAATATAGGGATTCAGCCAGTTCAGTTCAGTTTAGTCACTCAGTCGTGTCCAACTCTTTGTGACCCCATTGTGACCCCATGAATTGCAGCACACTAGGCCTCCCTGTCTATCGCCAACTCCCGGAGTTTACTCAAACTCATGTCCATCGAGTCAGTGATGCCATCCAGCCATCTCATCCTCTGTCGTCCCCTTCTCCTCCTGCCCCCAATCCCTCCCAGCATCAGGGTCTTTTCCAATGAGTCAACTCTTCTCATGAGGTGGCCAAAGTACTGGAGTTTCAACTTCAGCATCAGTCCTTCCAATTAGCACCTGCTAAAGATAAGAAGGAAGCCAGATTGGGTAGCAGGCAATGTTAGGCTCTGACATGGTAACAAGAAAGGCCTCAGACAAAGGCTCAGAAGCTGGAATGGCCCTATAGAGTCATCCCCAGTTGGGGTGAGGGGGTCGAACCTCTATACCCTCATATCAACCAGCCATCAGATGGAAGTGTTCCCCAGATGGGAGGTGTAATCTTGGGTGAAGCATCTCTCTTCAGCCAGTGGCAATCCTGGGGAAGAGGACTGATGGCTGAGGGCTGTGGGCCAGCAGAACTCACAGCAGCTGGGAGAATAAGTACTTCAGTTCTGAAGGGGATATCTGGGTACAGCATTCACAATAGTCCTTTTCCTAAAGTTCACAATGTCTGGGCCAGGGTAGTGGTGGTGGTGCTATAGACTCAGAAATGGATAATGTCTTTATTGTTGCTCCATTGTATCTGCCCAGTGCCTACTAAGCAGTTCTTTCTCACAACATTTCTGAAACAAAATGTGTGGAGTTTTTCCCCACATCAAAAACAAGTTCTCTGCTTTCTGCCCGTGGACGCCACGGAGAAAGCATCGTTGAAGACTTCCCCGCCTCCACTGCCGTCATGTCTAAATCAGAGTCTCCCAAAGAGCCCGAACAGCTGCGGAAACTCTTCATCGGAGGATTGAGCTTTGAAACAACTGATGAGAGTCTGAGGAGCCATTTTGAGCAATGGGGAACGCTCACAGACTGTGTGGTAATGAGGGATCCAAACACCAAGCGCTCCAGAGGCTTCGGGTTTGTCACATACGCCACGGTGGAGGAGGTGGATGCGGCCATGAATGCAAGGCCACACAAGGCGGACGGAAGAGTTGTGGAACCAAAGAGGGCCATGTCAAGAGAAGATTCTCAAAGACCTGGTGCCCACTTAACTGTGAAAAAGATTTTTGTTGGTGGCATTAAAGAAGACACTGAAGAACATCACCTGAGAGATTATTTTGAACAGTATGGAAAAATTGAAGTAATTGAAATCATGACTGATCGAGGCAGTGGCAAAAAGAGAGGCTTTGCTTTTGTAACCTTTGATGACCATGACTCTGTAGACAAAATTGTCATTCAGAAATACCACACTGTGAATGGCCACAACTGTGAAGTGAGAAAAGCCCTGTCTAAGCAAGAGATGGCTAGTGCTTCATCCAGCCAGAGAGGTCGAAGTGGTTCTGGAAACTTTGGTGGTGGTCGTGGAGGTGGTTTTGGTGGGAATGACAACTTTGGTCGTGGAGGAAACTTCAGTGGTCGAGGTGGCTTTGGTGGCAGCCGTGGTGGTGGCGGATATGGTGGCAGTGGGGATGGATATAATGGATTTGGTAATGACGGAAGCAATTTTGGAGGTGGCGGAAGCTACAATGATTTTGGCAATTACAACAATCAATCTTCAAATTTTGGACCCATGAAAGGAGGAAACTTTGGAGGCAGAAGTTCTGGCCCCTATGGTGGTGGAGGCCAATACTTTGCCAAACCACGAAACCAAGGTGGCTATGGTGGTTCCAGCAGCAGCAGTAGCTATGGCAGTGGCAGAAGGTTTTAATTACTGCCAGGAAACAAAGCTTAGCAGGAGAGGAGAGCCAGAGAAGTGACAGGGAAGCTACAGGTTACAACAGATTTGTGAACTCAGCCAAGCACAGTGGTGGCAGGGCCTAGCTGCTACAAAGAAGACATGTTTTAGACAATACTCATGTGTATGGGCAAAAAACTCGAGGACTGTACTTGTGACTAATTGTATAACAGGTTATTTTAGTTTCTGTTCTGTGGAAAGTGTAAAGCA
The DNA here is from genome assembly GCF_910594005.1 of Cervus elaphus. Classification (NCBI taxonomy): domain Eukaryota; kingdom Metazoa; phylum Chordata; class Mammalia; order Artiodactyla; family Cervidae; genus Cervus; species Cervus elaphus. The sequence continues at coordinate 132,449,107 of NC_057848.1, read as the reverse complement.
TTCCAACAAAGGGTTTTAATGTAGATTTTTTTTTTTTTTGCACCCATGCTGTTGATTGCTAAATGTAATAGTCTGATCATGACGCTGAATAAATGTCTTTTTTTTTTTTTTTTTAATGTGCTGTGTAAAGTTAGTCTACTCTGAAGCCATTTTGGTAAACTACCCCAACAGTGTGAAGTTAGAATTCCTTCAGGGTGATGCCAGGTTCCATTTGAAATTTATTTACAACTTGCTTGGTGGAGAAGCTGTTGTCTTCAGAACCTTGGTGTAGTTGAACTGACAGTTACTGTGTTGTGACCTGGAGTTCACCATTTAAAGGGTCACCCATGCAAAGTCATGGAGGTTTTTTTTTTTTTTTTTGGTTATTAATGATTGTTGGCACATCCTATGCAATATATCTAAATTGAATTATGGTACCAGATAAAAGTTATAGATGGGAATGAAGCTTGTGTATCATCCATTATCATGTGTAATCAATAAAAGATTTAATACCCTCAAAAAAAAAAAAAAAAAACAAGTTCTCCAACTCTTATGTTGTGCATATTAAGTCATTTCAGTCAAGTTCAACTCTTGGCAACCCCATGGACTGTAGCCCACCAGGCTCCTCTGTCCATGGGGAATCTCCAGGCAAGAATACTGGAGTGGGTTGCCATTTCCTCCTCCAAGGGATCTTCCCAGCCCCAGGATCAAACCTATGTTCTTACATCTCCTGCATTGGCAGGCAGGTTCTTTACCACTAGCACCACCTGGGAAGCCCAAACTGAGGATCCTTCAATTCAATTCAATTTCTATGCCAACACCAACTCTTCAGTGAGATTCTGCAGGTTGAAGGGCACAGAGAAATGGTAGCCATCCCCATGCCAGAAAGAGGGCTCTTATGAGAAAATGACCATGCTGGCCCCCTGATCTTGCCCTTCCAGCCTCCAGAACTGAAAAAGATTTTTTAAAATGTATTATTTAATCACCCAGTGTACAGGCTTTTGTTATGACTGCCTGAGTAAACCAAGTCACGTCCATAGGTAATGTGTAATTTAATTAAAAGAAGGAGCTCTGTTTCATCCCTGTGAATGAGTCACCCATCCCAAGTGGTGGGTTTTGTAGCTTTACTTCATCAGACCTGAGGTTAAACTGTTGATGAAATGATAATCAACATTACAGTGTAAGCCTACATTTTAAAAATAAGATGCTCTTGACAGTATCTTGAATGACCTTTTTTCTCCCTATTTATGGTTCCAGAAATGAAGCTGATATTAAGTTGCAACAGGCCCACTATTTTGCTACATTTTACAGCAATTCCCCAGATTGCCTGGGTGCCCCAGAACACTCTTTTCCTATAAGGCTTCCCTGGGACCAGGAGAGTCATTTTCTCTACCCACATTCATCCTTCATTTCCTTTAAACACAAAACGACTTCAAACGACTGAGTTTAAATTGTTTCACTTTGCTCTAAAACACAAACACAGAAAGTTTATTTCTTAGCTCCTCGGGCAAAGTGAGTCCTTTGTGTTTCTTGACTTTATATTAACTGGCAGTGTTACTCTCACATATGAATATTAAGGATGGACAAAAGGAATGGACAGCCCTGGAAACCTAAAGGAAGCACTCTCAGTGGAAATCTTTAACTCTTAATCTTGGCAAACTTACTGTCTTCTAGAACTGGGTGTTGCAATTGTGGATTTGGACCATTTCTCGTCAGTTGGACTTTGGATTCCTAACGCCTCCCTTGGCCCCTTCTGGCTCAATTTCCTCCAACCTCATCATCTTCACAACTGAGCTAACCATGTGACAGCCTACCAATGGTGCCTGCGTACCCACACTCTACCCCTCCTGCCTGAACTTGCATGCCACACAGTCATACTCACACATCAGTAAGGAAATGCCTTCATCCTTTCTCTCTTCTAAATGTAGCAAAGAAGGGCTTGACTCCCTTGATAGAAACAGTTTGTAAGCATCTCCAACTCCTTACCCTCAGCTTCCCTCCCCACTATCAGAATGGTTCATGAGTTGTGAAAATCATTTTCATAGAATTGTTTGTATTTTAATTATGTATGTGTCATAAATAAATGCAATAATAGAATCACATACTGTTAGAAAAAAAAAACTATCTTTTATCACAAATAAAATGTGCCCCAGTTGCCTAAAAGATTGCCTGGCATATAAAAGGTGCTCAAAGAGTATTAACTGAATCAATGAACTCATCATTTTTATAGCTGAGATCCATTGATATATCAAATTTCTTAATCTGGCAAATTAACATAGAACCATAGCTTTAGCTTACAGAATTATTTGTAATGTTCAGTGAAGAGTCTAAAATCACTGGGAGAGAAACATAAAAGTTTTTTTTTTTTTGCCATTTCATTTTTTTTTCAGAATTAATGAGGTATAATTGACAGAATCATAATATTTAAAGTATACAACTAAAGTGAAGATTTGCTAAACATACACACTGTGAAAGGATTCCCTCCATCGAGTTATTTAACACATCCATCACCTCACATATTCCTTCTCTCCTTTTTATTTGTGAGAACAATTAAGTTCTATTATTTTGGCAAATTTTAATCATAAAATACAATATTAGCTAACCATTATGGTATACATTAGATTCACAGACATTTTTCATCTCATAGCTAAAAGTTTGTACCCTTTTACTAGCCTCTCCCTATTTCCCCCATGCCACCTTTCTGTCTGATTTACTTCAGTAAGCATAATAATGCCTCCAGGTTTAAACATATTGTTGCAAATTATCTTATTTCCTTCTTTTTAAAGGTTGAATAATGATCCATTATATGTATATACATATACACACATATATATGGTCATATTTTCTTTATCCATTCATCCATCAGTGGACACTTAGGTTGTTTCCATATCTTGGCTACTGTCGATAATGATGCAATAGACATAGAAGTACACATATCTCTTTGAGATAATGATTTCATTTCCTTTGAATATATATACACCAAAGTAGAATTACTGGATCACATGGTAGATCTATTTTTAATTTCTTGAGAACCTTTCTTGAGGATTTCCATAGTGACTGTATCAATTTATACTTCCACCAACAGCGTAAAAGAGTTCTCTTTTCTCCATATCTTCACCAACACCTTTTAAACTGTATGCCAATTAAATGGACAACCTGAAAGAAATGAACAAATTCTTAGAAAAGTACAATCTGCCAAGAGTGAACCAGGAAGAAATAGAAAATATGAACAGGCCAATCACAAGCACTGAGATTGAAACTATGATTTAAAAAATTCCAACAAACAAAAGTCCAGAACCTGATGGCTTCACCAGCAAATTCTATCAAACATTTAGAGAAGAGCTAACATCTATCCTTCTGATACTCTTCCAAAAAATTTCAGAGGAAGGAATACTTCCAAATGCATTCTATAAGACTACCATCACCCTGATCCAAACCAGACAAAGATACAAAGAAAAATAGAAAGAAAGAAAATTACAGGCCAATATCACTGATGAACATAGATGCAAAACTTAACAAAATACTGGCAATCTGGATCCAACAATACATTTAAAGGATCATACACCATGAACAAGTGGAATTTATCCCAAGGATGAAAGGATTGTCCAATATCGGCAAATCAATCGGTGTGATACACCACATCAACAAATTGAAGAATGAAAACCATATTACTATCTCAATAGATGTAGAAAAATCTTTTGACAAAATTCAGCACCCATTTATGATAAAAACTCTCCAGAAAGTGGATTTAGAGGGAACATACCTCAACATAATAAAGGCCATGCATGACAAACCTGGGGCTTCCTCAGTGGCTCAGTGATAAAGAATTTGCCTGCAAAGAAGGAGATGCAGGAGATGCAGGTTTGATCATCAGGTCAGGAAAATCCCCTGAAGGAGGGCATGACAACCCACTCAAGTATCCTTGTCTGGAGAATCCCATGGACAGAGGAATGTGGTCGGCTACAGTCCATAGGGTTGCAGAGAGTTGGACATGACTGAGGCAACTTAGCACAAAAGCATGCATGACAAACCTACAGCTCACATCATACTCAATGGTGACAAGCTGAAAGCATTTTGCCTAAAATCTGGAACAAGACAAGGATGTCCACTCTCACCACTTTTAAGCATAGTTTTGGATTGCTACAGCAATCAGAGAATATTAAAAGAGAAAGACAATGCAAAGAACCTGTGATGTAGAAGCAAAAGATAATGAATGGGAAAAATAAACACAGACAGACCTGAGTAGTATGAATGGTATGAATGAGCTAATAGAGAGAGGGGCTGGCTATACTAGGACAAATATTTATAAAACTTCTTTACCAGGTCCTAAAAACCATGGAGGGCAGAGAAAAGTTGTTATTTATTTCCAATATTTTCTTATACCTGACAATAATGGCAAAAATTAAGAATTTAACAAAACGAGTGGAGGGGATATGGATCAAAAGGAACTTTCATATATAGCTGGCATGAGTATGAATTGATAAAACTTCTATGGAAAATAATCCAACATAATCTTACAAAATTGAACACATGCACATCTTACAGTTTAGCAACCACTCGTAAGTACATATAACTGAGAGAAACCCTCATAATTATGTTACAGGATATGTGCGAGTTTCTTTATAGCTGTGGTGCTTGTAATGGTAAAAAACCAACAACCCCACCCCAACTCAGAACAACCCAATTGTCCACTGACAGAAAAATTAATAAAATAGATTGTGGTAATATTCACAGAAGAGCTTTCATGCATCAGTAAAAATTAATGAGCTAAATTATGGCAGATACTGATCAGTTCATCACTGCACCTATTTTCTCTTATTCCTGGGAATACAACTAGCCTCTATTATATTTTCCAGCCTCCCATGTATTTATGTGTGATCATATGTGTCATTTGGAATCCTCTGGGAAGTCACCACAAAGGTGGAATTAGTAGTGTAAGAATTTCATTGACATTGAGTCCTATGAATAACAAAGGGCAAACAGAAGAAGAGTAGACCTGGAGACCCTTCAAACCATGATGCAGGTCTCACCCATGTGAAAGGAGAGGGGAAGGAAGAATGAGTGGCTAAGGAAAACTTCAGACTGCAGTGTGACTCTGATTAAGTTTTGATTAGTCCAATGTGAAGTCCCAACACAAATCTTGCCAACAGATACATTCTGCATTGGGTAAAAATATTCAGGGCCTTGTAAATTTGCAGTGCTCAGTCACTGGTTGGAAACTGCCTGCCTGGCTTCACCTTGAATGTTATGATAGATCTTACAGGTGTTGCAGCTGGAGGCTGTCAGCTCACTGAATTCCTTCAAGCAGCTTCTGTGTTGAAGGGAGATCTGATAAGCACACCTCCATGGGTGTAGCATGTGGCTGAGTTTTCATAAATGGAACATGAGAAGTGATGTGTGTCACTTCCAGAACTGACTCAGAAACACCCTCCATGGATCCTCCATGTTTTTCCTCTCTCTTTAGCTTGAGGGAAGATAAATATGGCAATTTAGGAAACCATATGTTGAAAACAGCAGAGGATAAGATGGAGGAATTCTAAGTTCCTGATTCATCAATTGGATGAGAGCCATACACTATTAAAACTTGTGTTTTAGAGTTTATGCAGGAAAGAAATAAGTTGCAATACTTAGATTTGAGAGTTTGTCTATTATGACAACTAATTATATCATAAATCATGCTTTTAGTGACTCATTAAATCATAGATGATTCTTGGAAAACTAATTTTGAGACACAAAAGGAGATCCCAGAAGACAAAATACAGTATGCTGCAATTTTATAGACTCAAAACAAGTAGCTTTAATAATATATTGCTTAAGAATTATATTTTCAAAGTCATAAAGAATTTTTAAAGTAATGATAGTGGTTAATTCTGGGGAGAGTCAGAGACTGGGAGAAATATATTGGTAGATGAGAAATGTGTGTAGTAAGATTAATCACAACTTCTCAGGTAATAAATCTATGGTCCTCTATAATCCATTTTTGCATGGAAACACTTATTAAAGGCAGAGACTTCCTGTGAGATGGAGAATCACTGCTATGTTTTCTTAGGGACTATCAAGTGTTCCTATCAAAGCTCTCTTATTCCTTCGGATAATAGTTGACATTTTGAAATAAAGATTCTTCTCTAAGAGGTATCAAGAAATCATGCAAAATTCTGTAAAGCAATTATCTTTCAATAAAAAAATAAATTAAAAAAGAAAAAGTCATTAAATTGAGAGGTAACAAGCCAAAAATTCAAAATATCTTTGTATGCTCAAATATCAGAAACAGAATATCAAATTAAATTTGAAAATGTGTTTTAGTTAGGAACTGTATGTAGCTGCAAATACACAAACTGCAAAATAGTGGCTTAAACACACAAAGATTTAATATCTCACAGTAAAGAAGTTTGAAGTTTGGAAGGCCAGAGATGGAAGTCTACAGTGTCCTCTGGAAACCAAAATTTCTTCTTTCTGCTCCTAGGATATGATTTTCATCTTTAAAGGTCAAGATGGCTGCTGGATAGTCACTAACTTCCATTTCAAGTAGAAGGAAGTACAAAGGGCAACCAAACTCCCAGAAATCAGCTTTCTTTAAACAGCCTTCCAAAAAGACCCAACTAATAGTCATGCTTTCTCTTTACCAAAGGAGATGAGAATAAAGTCTCTATTTTGAATGGTCACATGGCCAAATGAAAATCAGAGTTCCACTAAAGAAAGAAGGGGGAGAGATAAACTAGAAAGAAAAGGCACCTTGCATAAAATTGACTATACACAAAACCCATGACCCAGAAGTTCTACTACTATGCAAAAGCTTGTGAGCATATTCAGTCGCTTCAGTCATATCTGACTCTTTGTGACCCTATGGACTATACCCCACCAGGCTCCTCTCTCCATGGAATTCTCCAGGCAAGAATACCAGAGTGGGTTGCCATGTTTTCCTCCAGGGAAACTCCCCCATCCAGGGATCAAACCTGCATCTCCTGTGTCTCCTGCATTGCAGGTGGATTCTTTAATGCTGAGCCACTGGGAAGCCCATGAAAGCTTAGAGCAATTCTTACAAATAGACACCAGAAAGCATGTACAAGAACTTTCATAACAGCTATGTTAATAATATCAACAAACTAGAAATAAATGTCATTAACAATATAATAAATTGTGCAATAAACTCGATAGGCAGTGGAGATCAATCATATATTTCAAAGAATTGATAGAAATAAGACCCAGTAAACTCAGCAGTGGCCACAGGACTGGAAAAGGTCAGTTTTCATTCCAATCCCAAAGAAAGGCAATCCCAAAGAATGCTCAAACAACTGCAAAATTGCCCTCATCTCACAATGCTAGTAAAGTAATGCTCAAAATTCTCCAAGCCAGGCTTCAGCAATACATGAACTGTGAACTTCCAGATGTTCAAGCTGGCTTTAGAAAAGGCTGAGGAACCACAGATCAAATTGCCAACATCTGCTGGATCATTGAAAAAGCAAGAGAGTTCCAGAAAATCATCTATTCCTGCTTTATTGACTATGATAAAGCCTTTGACTGTGTGGATCACAATAAACTGTGGAAAATTCTGAAAGAGATGGGAATATCAGAGCACCTGACCTGCCTCTTGAGAAACCTGTATGCAGGTCAGGAAGCAACAGTTAGAACTGGACATGGAACAACAGACTGTTTCCAAATAGGAAAAGGAGTACATCAAGGCTGTATAGTGTCACCCTGCTTATTTAACTTATATGCAGAGCATATCATGAGAAATGCTGGGCTGGAGGAAGCATAAGCTGGAATCAAGATTGCAGGGAGAAATATCAACAACCTCAGATATGCAGATGACACCACCCTTATGGCAGAAAGCGAAGAAGAACTGAAGAGCCTCTTGAAGAAAGTGAAAGAGGAGAGTGAAAAAGTTGGCTTAAAGCTCAACATTCAGAAAACTAAGATCACGGCATTTGGTTCTATCACTTCATGGGAAATAGTTGGGGAAACAGTGGAAACAATGGCTGACTTTGTTTTTCTGGGCTCCAAAATCACTGCAGATGGTGACTGCAGTCATGAAATTAAAAGAGGCTTGCTCTTTGGAAGGAAAGTTATGACTAACCTAGACAGCATATTAAAAAGCAGAGACATTACTTTGCCAACAAAGGTCCATCTAGTCAAGGCTATGGTTTTTCCAGTGGTCATGTATGGATGTGAGAGTTGGACTATAAAGAAAGCTGAGCGCCAAAGAATTGATGCTTTTGAACTGTGGTGTTGGAGAAGACTCTTGAGAGTCCCTTGGACTGCAAGGAGATCCAACCAGTCCATCCTAAAGGAGATCAGTCCTGGGTGTTCATTGGAAGGACTGATGTTGCAGCTGAAACTCCAATACTTTGGCCACCTGATGCGAAGAACTGACTCATTTGGAAAGACCCTGATGCTGGGAGAGATTGAGGGCCAGAGACGAAGGGGACAACAGAGGATGAGATGGTTGGATGGCATCACCGACTCGATGGACACGGGTTTGGGTAGACTCTGGGAGTTGGTGAAGGACAGGGAGGCCTGGCATGATGCAGTTCATGGGGTCACAAAGAGTCGGACACGACTAAGTGACTGAACTGAACTGAACTGAAGACCCAGTGGGATAGAGCACTGGTTCCACTGACATAAAGTTCAAAAACTGGCAAATCTAAGTAATGTTCAAATATATGCAACATAAAGTAATTTTATAGAATGAGTGTTCGTGTTCCCCACAATTCATATGTTAAAACTCCTCAAAGTGATGGTATTAGGAAGTGGGGCCTTTGAGAGATGAGGTCATAAAGGTGGAGCCTCCGTTAATGAATCGGATAAATAGAGTCACAATAGAGTTTCCTTCCCCTGCTCTGCTTTCCACTATTGAGGATACAAGAAATTAGCAGCCTACCAGCCAGAAGAGTGTGGAAAATTCTTCAAGAGATGGGAATACCAGACCACCTGACCTGCCTCCTGAGAAATCTGTTTGCAGGTCAAGAAGCAACAGTTAGGGCTGATTCATATCAATGTATGACAAAACCCACTGAAATGTTGTGAAGTAATTAGCCTCCAAATAATAAAAAAAAAAATAGAATAAAATATAAAAAAAAAAGAAAAAAAAACAAAAAAGAAGCAACAGTTAGAACCGGACATGGAACAATGGACTGGTTCAAAATTGGGAAAGGAGTATGTCAAGGCTGTATATCATCACCCTGCTTATTTAACTTATATGTACACTACATCCTGCAAAATACTGGGCTGGATGAAGCACAAGCTGGAATCAAGATTGCTGAGTAAATATCAATAACCTCAGATATGCAGATGGCACCACCCTTATGGCAGAAAGGGAAGAACTAAAGAGCCTCTTGATGAACGTGAAAGAGGAGAGTGAAAAAGTTGGCTTAAAACTTCAGAAAACTAAGATCATGGCATCCAGTCCCATCACTTGATGGCAAATAGATGGGAAAACAATGGAAAGTGTGACAGACTTTATTTTGGGGTGTTCCAAAAATCACTGCAGATGGTGACTACAGTCATGAAATTAAAAGACACTTGCTCCTTGGAAGAAAAGCTATTATCAACCTAGACAGTATATTAAAAAGCAGAGACATTACTTTGCCAACAAAGGTCCATCTAGTCAAAGCTATGATTTTTCCAGTAGTCATGAATGAACGTGAGAGTTGGACTATAAAGAAAGCTGAGTGCCGAGGAATTGATGCTTTTGAACTGTGGTGTTGGAGAAGACTCCTGAAAGTCCCTTGAACTGCGAGGAGATCAAACCAGTCAATCTTAAAGGAAATCAGTCCTGAATATTCATCGGAAGGACTGATGCTGAAGCTGAAACTTCAGTGCTTTGGCCACCTGATGCAAAGAATTGACTCATTTGAAAAGACCCTGATGCTGGGAAAGATTGAAGGCAGGAGGAGAAGGGGACGGCAGAGGATGAGGTGGTTGGATGGCATCACCAACTCTATGCACATGAGTTTGAGCAAGCTCTGGGAGTTGGAGATGGACAGGGAAGCCTGGTGTGCTGCAGTCCATGGGGTCACAAAAAGTTGGACATGACTGAGTGAATGAACTGACTGAGACAGAAAATCGCTCTCATCAGAACCCAACTGTGTTGGAACCCTGATCTCAGACTTATAGCCTCTGGAGCTGTGAGAAACAAATTTCTATTCTTTATAAGCCACCCAGTATGGCATTTTGTTACACCAACCTGAAATGACTAAACAAGAGTTTCGTATTAATCAGGATTCCCTGGTGGCTCAGATGGTAAAGAATCTACCTGCAATGTAGGAGACCCAGGCCTGATCCCTAGGTCAGGAAGATCCCCTGGAGAAGGGAATGGATACCCACTCCAGTATTCTTGCCTGGAGGATCCCATGGACAGAGGAGCCTGGCAGGCTGTAGTCCATGGAGTCACAATGAGTTGGACACGACTGAGAGACTAACACTTTCACTTTCTCCAGAGAAACAGAATAAATAGGATATGTCACTATTTATAAGAGGGGATTTATTATAGGAATTGGTTTACAAGGTTATGGAGGTTGTGAAGACCCACAATCTACCATTTGCATGCTGGCGAATGAGGAAAGCTGGTGGAATGACTCAATCTAAGTCCAAACGCATTATGGTCTAAGTCCCAGTTGAAGCCCAAATGTCTGAGAACCAGAAGTGCCTGTTTATGAGGAGAGGAGAAGATGGATGTATCAGCTCAACCAGAGAATGGTTCACCTTTCCTCTAACTCTTTGTTCTATTCTGGCCTTCTGTTCATTGCATAATGCCCACTCACATTGGGAAAGGTAATCTGCTTTGCTCAGTTCATCAACTCAAATGCTATTCTCTTCCAGAAACACCCTCATAGATTCACTTAGAAATTATGTTTTATCAGCTATCTGTACATCCATCTGCCCATTCAGGTTGACACATAAAATTGACTATCACAATCCCACCTCTTGTCAATTTAACATCTATCTGCATCTCCTTAAACTATACTTGAAAAAGGGAAGCCCTGGTGGCTTAGACAGTAAAGAATCCACCTGCAATGCAGGAGACCAGGGTTCAATCCCTGGATTGGGGAGATCCCCTGGAGAAGGGAATGGCTACCCACTCCAGTATTCTTGCCTGGGAAATCCCTTGGACAGAGAAGCCTGGTGAGCTACATACAATCCATGGGGTCACAAAAGAGTCGGACATAATTCAGCAACTAAACAACAACAATATGTATATATACACACAAACATATTCGTAACAAAATAAGGAGGAATTGTCATGACAATTACAGTCCCTGTTTCTGTCACTGATCACATGGTCATAGCTGGTATTTTTAACTGCCTTCTTCCACTACTTATTACATATTCCCTTTTCCTTCCTCAAGCACCTCAACTGGTTGTGGTTCTTTATCTGATGGGATGACCCAAACCTTCATTCCTGAAGGGTCTGGGCCATTAGCAGTCCTACTTGGATCATGTTGTTGTAATTTTCCATTGACTTAATCACAAGACATGATAATACTAAGAAATGCCCTAAGAAATCTTCTGTATTCCAGATAGATTCTTTCTTACCTCCACTGTCAAGTAGTAGTCAAATTTTCCCTGAGTAACTAATTGGGATTAATCTGTGCCTATTGACTCAAAGGACTGAAGACTCCAAGTGGCCCATCTGTATGGGCTGCTAAAATACCAAATTGGGTGGTTTATAAACAACAGGAATTTACTTCATGGTGTTAAGAGGCTGGAAATTCAAATCATGGCATTGGAAGATTTGGTGTCTGGTGAAGGCCTGCATCCAGATTTATAGACAAAACCTCTTCACTGTGTTCTTACATGGTGGAAGAGGGCAATTTGGCCACTTTTAAAAGGGCACTAATCCATTTTCCAGAAGCCCTGATTCTAATCATCTCCCAGAGATCCCACCTCTTAACACCATGACCTTGGGGATTAAATTTAAATATATGAATCTTGGAGGGACACCAACATCCAGAACATGGCAGATATGATTGACACAAAGGTCAGTGTTATGAGCTGAAATATGTCTCCTCAAAATTCATATGTTGAAACCCTAAGCCTCAGTACCTTAGAATATGACTGCATTTTGAGATAAGGTCATGAAAGAGGTAATTTTATTAAAATAGGGTCATTAGGTGAGACCTAATCCTTATAAGAAGGTCTTATGAGAAGAGGGGATTAGGACACAAACAGAGAGAGCCATCAGATACGTGTACAAGGAGAGATGACCATATGAACACATGGTGAGAAAGTGACTATCTACAAACCAAAGAGACAGGTCTATTAAAAAAATAACCTGCTGCTACCTTGACCTTGAAATTCTAGTCAACAGAGCTATGAAAGAATAAATTTCTCTTGCTTAAGAAACCCAGTCATTGGTATTTTGTTATGGCAGCTGAAACTGATACAGTCAGGATTGTAGATATATCTGAGGGTGAGGCAAAAGGATGAAATCAAGGAGGGCCATAGATAATCTTCTGGGGTAATGATAATGTTCCATATTTTAATGTGGATGATACTATGTGGGAGTTTTAGTATTACTATTACTATTTTAACTTAAATATATTTATATGCTATCTTGTATGTGTCATCATTTAAATATTGAGAAAAAGAAAGAGAAGAGAAAGATGTGAAGATAGGCATTTAGATATAGGAAAATAATTATAATTAGAGGTATTTGAACAAAGGTCTGTATTATGCAATTAAGAGATAGATATAATTTAGATTCTGGACCACATCATTAAAACTAAACTTGAGGGCCCCAGTTCCTCTAAAGTTTAAAATGCATTTTATTCAAGGAGAAAGTTGGGTGTTTAAAGTGTCAGTTTAATTGGCTGGTGAAAATGAATTATTTATCATTTGTTAGCAGTTTATTATACCTATCGTTGTTACTATATTATTGAATAATAACTATCATCTTGGAAAGGTAAATTTAGAATAGGCAGAGACAAAGAAAAATTAGACTAGGTATAAATTATTGGCATACATGTACAGTACAGAAAAACTACTTTAAAAGCAAACTATTATTTTAGTCAAACTAGTTTCTGTTCATGACTGCAATATTATGATTGTTGATCCATGTAACATAGTCTAACAGAAGGTAGACTAGACCAGAAGTCAGAAGGATATGTTCTAATTCTGATCTTAAACTCCCTGAGACTTAATTCCTTAATTTGTTCACATAGGGAATAGATAACTTGCCTGCCTACCTGATGATTCAATGTGAAACTCATAGAAAGTGAGAGCTGGAAGGCAAGTTAAACATTTTATAGTCCACCTTATTCATTTTCAACATGATGAATCTGAAACTTAGAGACCAAGATAATAATTGGAGTATTAGGTCTAGAGCTCAAGTCTCTTGAGGTAATCACCCAGAAATCAGAAGGAAAAAAAATGGAAATTAGAAGTCAAAGAGAAAAAAGCTGGGCATAGTCTGGAATTTCAATAGCTAAATAATAAGACTTATGGAAAGATTGTAAAGAGAAAGTGCAGGGGAGGACATTGTCTATGAAATAATTCAACAAAATGGATCCGAACTGAAGGAAACACATTTCGATATTAAAAAGGCACACCAAGTGTCCACCACAATAGGTGGAAATATACCTTGGTACAGATTCATTGTTGTGAAATTTAAGAAGGTTGGGAAAAGAAGCATGATTCTTCAAGCTTCCAAGGGTGAGGGGAACAAATAATAATAGAGAATCATGAAAAATAATTAATATTAATAACAGATGTCCCATTAGTAGCATCAAAATCTAGATGTTTCATTAGCAATACCTGCTTCATTAGCAACACTGAAATCTAGAAGAAAATAATTTCAAAATGTTGAACGAAAGTAATTTCCAACCTAATATCCTATGTTCGGCCAAACTATCAATGAAATGTAGAGATACAATAAAACCATAGATAGGGGTAAAGTATAAAGAAAAGCAAAGTCATAACATGGTTACCTCTAGGGATGGGAAAGAAGATGCAATCAATCTATCAATAGGAAGAACAAACAGAGTTTCTAAAGTTGTGGTAATGATCATTTCTTAATCTGGGTAATCTCTTTATTTTATTTTCTATGCTCAGTTGCTCAGTCATGTCTGACTCTCTGTACTCCCATGGACTGTAGCCCACCAGTCTCCTCTGCCCATGGAATTTTCTAGGCAAGAATACTGGAGTGAGCTGCCATTTGCTACTCCAGGGGATTTTCCCAACCCAGGAATTGAACCTGCATCTCCTGAGTTCTTTACCATGAGTGCCACCTTGGAAGCCCAGTTTATTCTCCAAGAAGATTAATAGTTTCATTATTCTTTATTAATAAGAAAAAAAGAATACATATGAAACACAAAAGTAAAGAATAAACACCAAAATGGAAAATTGAAAAATGATTATCAATGGAGTTTGCATGGCAGTAAGGTTAATGTAACTTGATGAGGAGAGATGTTTCTTGGGTGTAACTTTTTATTTAATCTTAAATCAACTGAATATATTGTCAAAATTTTACAGTTAAAAATTTTAAAAAGAAATAATGTCTCCTAAGGATTAGGAGAAGATGTGAACAGCTAATCAAACTTCATTTTCATAAAACATATCTCTAAAATGGGAAAAAAATATAAATAAACGTTTCACTGAAGGGTCAATAAACAGTTGGGAAAAAAAAATAACCAGCCTCACTAGTAATCAGAGAAATACAGACTAAAATAAAATATTTTTGTTTTATACCTATTATTGATTCTACATTACCTAGTTTTGTCTAGGTTGCAGAGAAATGAGGATGCTCATATATTCATGACAGAATGCAAATTGGTGCAATTTGGCAATACCTAGAAAGCAGATAATATGCAAATCCTTTAATCTAAATATGCTTTGGAGGTTATATCATAAAGAAATGCACACATTTGCACAGGGAGGCATACAAAAATATTTATGTCAACATTCATTTTTAATAGCAAAAATTGGAAACAACATTCAGTTCAGTTCAGTCGCTCAGCTGTGTCTGACTCTTTGCGACCCCATGAATCACAGCACACCAGGCCTCCCTGTCTATCACCAACTCCCGGAGTTTACTCAAACTCATGTCCATAGAGTTGGTGATGTCATCTAGCCATTTCATCCTCTGTTGTCCCCTTCGCCTCCTGCCCCCAATCCCTCCCAGCATCAGGGTCTTTTCCAGTGAGTCAGCTCTTCACATCAGGTGGCCAAGTACTGGAGTTTCAGCTTCAACATCAGTCCTTCCAATGAACACCCAGGACTGATCTCCTTTAGGATGGACTGGTTGGATCTCCTTGCAGTCCAAGGGACTCTCAAGAGTCTTCTCCAACACCACAGTTCAAAAGCATCAATTTTTCAGTGCTCAGCTTTCTTTATAGTCCAACTCTCACATCCATACATGACCACTGGAAAAACCATAACCTTGACTAGACAGACCTTTGTTGTCTCTGCTTTTTAGTATGCTATCTAGGTTAGTCATAACTTTCCTTCCAAGGAGTAAGCTTCTTTTAATTTCATGGCTGAAGTCATCATCTGCAGTGATTTTGGAGCCCCAAAAACTAAAGTCTGACACTGCTTCCACTGTTTCCCCATCTATTTCCCTTGAAGTGATGGGACCAGATGCCATGATTTTAGTTTACTGAATGTTGAGCTTTAAACCAACATTTTCACTCTCCTCTTGCACTTTCATCAAGAGACTTTTTAGTTCCTCTTCACCTTCTTCCATAAGGGTCGTGTCATCTGCATATCTGAGGTTATTGATATTTCTCCCAGAAATCTTAATTCCAGATTGTGCTTCCTCCAGCCCAGAGTTTCTCATGATATACTCTGCATAGAAGTTAAATAAGCAGGGTGACAATATACAGCCTTGACATACTCCTTTTCCTATTTGGAATCAGTCTGTTGTTCCATGTCCACTTCTAACTGTTGCTTCCTGACCGGCATACAGGTTTCTCAAGAGGCAGGTCAAGTGGTCTGATATTCCCATCTCTTTCAGAATTTTCTACAGTTTATTGTGATCCACACAGTTGAAGGCTTTGGCATAGTCAATAAAGCAGAAATAGATGTTTTTCTGGAACTGTCTTGCTTTTTGGATGATCCAGAGGATGTTGGCAATTTGATGTCTGGTTCCTCTGCCTTTTCTAAAACTAGCTTGAACATCTGGAAGTTCACGGTTCACTTATTGCTGAAGCCAGGCTTGGAGAATTTTGAGCATAACTTTACTAGCATGTGAGATGAGTGCAATTGTGCAGTAGTTTGAGCATTCTTTGGGATTGCCTTTCTTTGGGATTGGAATGAAAACTGACCTTTTTGAGTCCTGTGGCCCCTACTGAGTTTTCCAAATTTGCTGACATATTGAGTGCAGCACTTTCACAACATCATCTTTCAGGATTTGAAATAGCTCAACTGGAATTCCATCACTTCCACTAGCTTTGTTCATGGTGATGCCCTCTAAGGCCCACCTGACTTCACATTCCAGGATGTCTGGCTCTAGGTGAGTGATCACACCATCGTGATTATCTGGGTCGTGAAGATCTTTTTTGTACAGTTCTTCTGTGTATTCTTGCCACCTCTTCTTAATATCTCCTGCTTCTGTTAGGTCCATACCATTTCTGTCCTTTATCGAACCCATTTTTGCATGAAATGTTCCCTTGGTATCTCTAATTTTCTTGAAAAGATCTCTAGTCTTTCCCATTCTGTTGTTTTCCTCTATTTCTTTGAACTGATGGTTGAGGAAGGCTTTCCTATCTCTCCTGGCTATTCTTTGGAACTCTGCATTCAAATGGGAATATCTTTCCTTTTCCCTTTTGCTTTTCACTTCTCTTCGTTTCACAGCTATTTGTAAGGCATCCTCACACAACCATTTTGCCTTTTTGCATTTTTTTCCCATGGGGATGGTCTTGATCCCTTCTTCTGTACAATGTCACGAACCTCCATCCATAGTTCATCAGGCTCTCTATCAGATCTAGTCCCTTAAATCTATTTCTCACTTCCACTGTATATTCATAAGGGATTTGATTTAGGTCACACGTGGATGGTCTAGTGGTTTTCCCTACTTTCTTCAATTTAAGTCTGAATTTGGCAATAAGTAGTTCATGATCTGAGCCACAGTCAGCTCCAGGTCTTGTTTTTGCTGACTGTATAGAGCTTCTCCATCTTTGGCTGCAAAGAACATAATCAGTGTGATTTCGGTGTTGACCATCTGGTGATGTCCATGTGTAGAGTCTTCTCTTGTGTTGTTGGAAGAGGGTGTTTGCTATGACCAGTGTGTTCTCTTGGCAAAACTCTATAGCCTTTGCCCTGCTTCATTCCGTACTCCAAGGCCAAATTTACCTGTTACTCCAGGTGTTTCTTGACTTGATACTTTTGCATTCCAGTCCCCTATAATGAAAAGGACGTCTTTTTTGGCTGTTAGTTCTACAAGGTCTTATAGGTCTTCATAGAACCATTCAACTTCAGCTTCTTCAGCATTACTGGTTGGGGCATAGGCTTGGATTAACATTATATTGAATGGTTTGCCTTGGAAACGAACAGAAATCATTCTGTCATTTTTGAGATTGCATCCAAGTACTGCATCTCAGACTCTTTTGTCGACCATGATAGCTACTCCATTTCTTGTAAGGGATTCCTGCCCACAGTAGTAGATATATAGGTCATTGAGTTAAATTCACCCATTCCAGTCCATTTTAGTTCACTGATTCCTAAAATGTCGACATTTACTCTTGCCATCTCCTGTTTGCCCACTTCCAATTTGCCTTGATTCATGGACCTAACATTCCAGGTTCCTATGCAATATTGCTCTTTATAGCATCAGACCTTGCTTCTATCACCAGTCACATCCACAACTGGGTATTGTTTTTGCTTTGGCTCCATCCCTTCATTCTTTCTGGAAGTATTTCTCCATTGATCTCCAGTAGCATATTGGGCACCTACCGACCTGGGTATTTCCTCTTTCAGTATCCTATCATTTTGCCTTTTCATACTGTTCATGGAGTTCTCAAGGCAAGAATACTGAAGTGGTTTGCTATTTCCTTCTCCAGTGGACCATATTCTGTCAGACCTCTCCACCATGACCCGTCTGTCTTGGGTGGCCCCACACGGCATGGCTGAGTTTCATTGAGTTAGACAAGGCTGTGGTCCATGTGATCAGATTGGCTAGTTTTCTGTGATTATGATTTTAGCGTGCCTGGCCTTTGATGCCCTCTCACAATACCTACCATCTTACTTGAGTTTCTCTTACCTTGGACATTGGGTATCTCTTCACGGCTGCTCCAGCAAAGTGCAGCCACTGCTCCTTACCTTGGACTAGGAGTATCTCCTCATGGCTGCACCTCCTGACTTTGAACTTGGAGTAGCTCCTCTCAGCCGTCCTGTGCCCTTGGGCTTCCCTTGTAGCTCAGTGGTAAAGAATCAGCCTGCAATGCAGGAGACACAAAAGATGCAGGTTCGATCCCTGGGTTGGGAAGATCCTCTGGAGAAGGGAAGGTCTCCCCTTTCCAGTATTCTGGCCTAGAGAATTCATGGGGTTGCAAAGAGTCAGAAACATTAATGTCCATCAATGGAGGAGTGGATAAATAAATGGTAGTGTTTTCACCATAGAATATTATACATCAGTAAGATGACTGAATTTGGGTTAATCCATGTACATCACTTGGATAAATTTAAAAAGCATTACTGACTGGAGAAAAAGCAATGTGAAGAATATATGCAAATCATGAATAAGCAATGTGAAATTACCTAGATATTTTTAAAGGGAAGTAGATTAAAGTGTTTACCTCACTCATCCCCAGCAAACAACTTTAAATACATAAAAAGATTTTTGTTTCACAAAGTATCTTGAGGTTTTTCTCTTTGTAGTTTCAACATTTCATGCTTTTCTTTGCTAGTACCATTCCCAGACCTGGGCAAGAGGGACATCTGCCCTAGGGATCATGCTTTAGAGGACCCAGTGCCACAAATATGCACACATAAATTGTGTGAAAGAACATATGGGAACCTGTTGCACTCAGCTCTGGTGCTTAGGGCTAATATCACACAATCCACAACCCACTTTGCAAAATGTCCACCTTTACACCAGATGTCATTTGCATCCAACAAAAATGAAGTTCTCAAAACTAAGGGTAAACACAGATCAAGGCTGTGAAGATCTCTTTTATATGCCATTGGCAACTTGAAATAGACACTTCCTTTGAGTTCTAAGAGAATTTGGATAGCAGAAGAACTAAAGTAAGAGAAAAGGCTCATTTTTCAAATCTTCACAGACATCAACAACACAGAAAATTTTTGTATATTGAAATATTTCTCAGTAATGCTGAGAAATGAGAAGATAGCATTTTCATTTTCTTGCTTTTCTTCATGCTCCCATCCTAATTTGGAAATAATTACAAGTTAGCATGGTGTTTGCAACGTGGTATCTGAAGGAAATTTTACAATACTATTGATATTACTCTCTTAAATTTGATTACATATAGGTCTACACATAGCAAGAGTAAAGTGATGCCAGTTCTGGCAACTAAATGAACATTGAACACCAAAATTGTAATGATTTTAATTCTCATAAAAATATTTAGTAAGATTTATTATACTTTTAAAAAGTAAAATATTTTTTAAGCTCTATTTAAAATTTTTTCCTAAAAATTTGTTATTCATTAATTATACTTTTGTGCTTGGCTTTTAATCTTACTAGATAATTTGGATTTTCATCAGAAGCATAAAGAGTATAAATAAATTTCACAAATTATGTGAAAATATTGACTATAATAATATTATTAAGAACTTCACTGAGATGAAAGCAAGAAAAATTTTCATGACATAAACATGTAATAATTAATAAACTACATTTGCTTTATTTTATTACTTACCTAAACATCACTAACACATCAAAAGAACAACTAGACATGCAAAATAATAACTTCAGTAGCTTAACTTTTAAATATATAAGCTTTTTAAATTTTTAATTGGAGGATTTTTGCTTTACAGCATTGTGTTGGTTTCTGCCATGCATCAACATGAATCAGCCATAGGTTTACACATGTCCCCTCTCTCTTGAACCTCCCTCCCACCTCCCACCCCATTCCACCCCTCTAGGTTGTCACAGTTATGAAGATATATGTGCCAACATAAGAAGATAGTATGTTTGAATGTATTTTAGGTTGACCAGTCTATTACTTTGATTTGTAACTTTTAACTATTTAGATATATGGTACATGGAGCTCCGTGATCCTCAGAGAAACAAACGAAGCCTCAGTTCACAAGAACTAGTTTCCTTAGAACAGGCTATCATGGTTTCTAGGTCTTGTACTTAGGAAAATTTTGTAGCAAGGAACACTCCTCTTCAGAGGGCCAATCAGGTATTGATTGCTATGCCTTATTCTTCTACCTTCTTACTCACTCCCCAATTTTTACTCAGAGAATTGAGTGTTTAATTCATATTCCCTAATATCTTTTCATGGCTGAGTTTGAGACCCCAGCCAGCACTATTTGCATTTGTAAAAATAGCCACAATCATAGAGCAAGTTTAAAATTAAAACTAAGTTTGGGTTATCAGACATCACCAACTGGAGAAGAGATGGGTGTCACTAGTGGTAAAGGACCCATGTGCCATTGTAGGAGATGTAAAAGATACTGGTTTGATCCCTGGGTCAGGAAGATCTCCTGGAGAAGGGCATGGCAACCAACTCCAGTATTCTTGCCTTGATGATCCCTTGGACAGAGAAGCTTGGAGGGCTATGGTCCTTAGGGTCGCAAAGAGTTGGACATGACTGAAGCATGCGTGCCTGCCTGATTTTTTAAACCTATATAAAATATTATGAGTTGTGGATTTTGTTGCCATTACCAAAGGAGAAAAAGCAGGAAGAATACTTTTTTAACAGTGTATTTATTTCTTTTAACAAAAGAGATCCAAAAGGATTCCTAATTCTAAAGCCATTCTTGGGAAGCCTTTGAAGTAGCTTAAGAGAAATGGCTGTTCTAAACTTTTTTTTAAAGTACTGATTCAACTTTTCAACCACCAAACACCACTTATTTATTACTTCCTTCCCCCATGGACTTCATGTTTTGAAAGTCAGTGCCTAGAGAACAAGCTGCATCTATTAAGTCATAATTTCCTTTTCTGTTATTAATTGATCAGAAACATCTATGATTGCCAAACACAGCTTATGAACATCACTAAGTAACTGTGATCCACTCTGAAATTATGTGATTAGAACAGGAGTAAGGTAAGACATCTTTTTAATTATTCCAGACATCTTTATTGAAATGAATACTATTTCAATTAGGACTTTTAAAAATATTGAAAATAGCCTGAAGATCTGACTGGCTTTTACTGATTATTACTTTCCTTTACTTCTTGAAAACCTTTAATTGTTGACATAAAAACAATTAAAATGCTGACCCAAGGCTGGATTTCTGGTATGTTCAAGTGAGAATATGAGTAAATCCTCTTCCCAAGTAGCTATAAAGCTATGCAATTCTTTATACTATAATGCTATACAAAATTGACAAAACAACTATTTCCATGCTGTGCAAATTAACAAAAGACATAATAATCTGAGTGGCATTTGTGCTCGAAAAAATCCTGAACTTCAGGTAAGCACCATAGGAGTCTTTGGTGATCTTGTTTCTGGCTGCTTCTATAGACATTCCCTTAGGCCAGTGGTATCGTCTTCCCAGCTCAGTAAATGCAGGAATTCTGCCAGCTTCTCTGCTGCAGTTGAAGGGAATTCACTCAATCTGGAGTGTTGGGTGAATTCTATGCCGTGGGTGGTGTCAAGGGAAGTGATGATGATCTCTGAGGCCCAACTCAGGGCTAAGACTAGAATAAGGCAAGTGAGGCACTCACCTTGGGCACAGAATTTAAGGAAGCACCAAAAAATGCATTAATCATGATAAATGACATTTTAATACAATATTTTTAAAAATTAAAATTAATGCAAAAACCCATTATGAACAAAATATTGAAATTTTAAATAAAGACAAGTCCAAGTCCTGGCAATGGAACTAGTGTAGTTGCAGATGGGGCAAGCATATTTCTGGCTGAGATAGCTATCAGAGAAAAATGTATATTGGCTTTATTTGTATAAGTACTCAAAGATATAAAATTTCCTCTGATAAATGATGCTTTTGCTGTGCTATTCTATATACTTTTCTGTATGTCTGAAATTTTTTATTATAGACTTTTAAAATATTTACTTGTCCACAGGAAAGTAAACAAAAGCAACATTTTTCAGGACTTTGATTACAATATTAAATCAGAGGAGATTCAAAGTAGTCACAGAGGTCAAAGTTCCCTACTGTTTAAGTACCACTTATAAACCAGCTGACAGTTTAAGTAAAATTATATGGAACAGTTTTAGGAAAAACAGTAATTTGTAGAAAATATCCTTCCTTTAAAATTATTTCTGTTTTTTCACCCACCTATCTATTTGACTGTTTACCTTTACACACTGAAGTTTTGATGACTTTCTGACATTGGTTTAATATTAATTGTGAAAATTTTTGAGTGTGGAATTTGGTGTTTTTTTAGTTTGTTCTCAAATTCTATCTCATAACCATAATGCTAGAGTCATTATTGTTTTTAGAATCAATAGTTGTGAGCCACTAAGATGACTTTGTAATCCACTAATGAGACACAATTCACAACTTGAAAAACACTGCCTTAAGGAACCTGAAAAGATATTAGATTCCTGAAATGATGAAGTAAATAATCTAATTGGAAAGATAAATATTTAATTCAGGATGCACATGACAAAAGACATGTGGTTTAAGGTAAGTGAACATTCCAGGTTAGTGTCATAAGACATCAGAGAAGGATAAAAATCACTGTAAATAATTGATCAACAATAGTCTAATGGTATAGAAGAATAAAGGAATTTGGGTAACATATACGTGAGCAAAAAAAGATGAAGATTAATATTTCTGATAAAGCTATGAAGGGTAACTGCATGATCAGATACATGGAGAAATGTAAATATGAATATTTGGATAATTATTACAATATTTGGATAATGTTGTAAACCTCTTTGGTTTGGAGTCATACAAAATATAATGGAGTACTAATATTTATTTATTTATTTTAGCTATGCCTCATGGCATGTGGAATTTTAGTTCCCCAACCAGGAATCAAACTCATGCCTCCTGCATTCGAAACACATAGTCTTAACCTCTGTACCACCAGGGAAGTCCCAGACTGATCTTTTTAATCACCTCATATTTGGACCCATTATTTCTAGATTTGTTCAAGTTCCTCCAGTATGCTTGAATGAGGATTTTATTTAGTTCCCAAGCTCAAATGCAAATGATAACCTTCTACTAACTTTTCTGGAATATATTTATGATGAAAAGAAAAGATCATCTTTACAAATAGGAAAGGCATTGGGACTTTTATGTTACTGACTTGGGAAGTTCAGATACATTCTGCAGTCCCGTATCCTTAACAGAAAGTTTAAAGGTAACTGTACATTTTGCACACATAGTTCATCAACTGACTTGATTCACAGTGGTACTTATTAATAACCATTATCCTAGAAGGATGACTCTGTGTCCCCAGTAGAAACACTAGAGGCCTCAAGATATCTTTCTAATGATAATATCATAGTTGAGATTTCTATGATTAGAAATGTATCATGCATCTTAGAACAATGCTCATTTACCCTCATGGGCCTCCTGAAAGGAGACAATATCATTCTATCATAAATAAAGCAAATTAAATCTTGTGTATTTCAAGGAAGTATTAAAATTTAAAAATCTGCTCTTTTTTCTTCCTTAATTGAATTAAATACTACTGCCTATGCAAATTTAGATCCTAGAAAGGATTTCAGGGACCCTAGAGTACTTTCTGTCTGGTCAAGTATATCTATACATCCTTTAAACCTAGAAGAGGTTTATCATCTTTTGCAACATATGGAAATGACAGAATGTTAGAGAAAACATACATAATACATGGGCTGAGCAACTATGCATATTTTTAAACAAATTCTCTACATAAAACTATGAAAACAAAATCCTTTCCTCCTATAGTATTTCATAAATGAAGTGACTAAAATATTCTAATAATGGAGGCAGATGAAAATTTTAATGTTGGAAAGAAAATGATTAATCAAAGCTAACACTCTTACCTTGGGGATTTAAACAAAAATAATAAAAGAAAAAATATTCAATGCAAATAAAATATTGTGTGGAAGTACATCCGTGAAGAAAAAGGTAATTTTTCCTTCCCTGAATAAAAAATGTTTTTTCAGGTTATATTCTCTTTCTAATTTACCATTGATCAGGTATGTCATCTCACCTGCTGCTTCAGAGTAGAATATGCCAGATTTACTTTTATGTTTATTGTGAAAAATATCAGAAAAGTATTAGGACATAGAAAAATTACACCCATTTATTTGTTCAATAGTAATTTACTAACCACCAACCTTCAAGGATCAAACAGCCTAGAGAAAGAGACCAATGAGTCATCAGACCCACACAATCCCATGTACTATATGGCTATCAGAGTTTAAATTCAATTATTCTCCAACAAGTGAGCAAGATATCTATCTAGTATACAAGGAAAACCATCACTTAAAAAGATACAGGCACACCAATGTTCATTGAAGCACTATTTATAATAGCCAGGACATAGATGCAATGTAAATGTCCATCAATGGTGGAATGGCTAAAGAAGGTACAGTACATATACACAATGGAATATTATTTAGCCATAATAAAGAACAAAATAATGCCATTTGCAGCAACATGGATGAACCTAGAGACTGTCATACTGAGTGCAGTAAGTCAGACACAGAGAGACAAGTGTTATATGATATCATTTATATGTATGTAATCTAAAAAAAAAAGAGTACCAGTAAACTTTTTTACAAAGCACAAGTAGAGTCACAGATGTAGAAAACAAACCTATGATTACCTGGGGATAAAGCAGGGAGGGATAAATTGGGAGATTGGAACTGACATACACATACAAAGTACTCTATATAAAATGGACAACTAATAAGAACCTACTGTGTAGCACAGGGAACTCTGTGATGATCTATATGAGAAAAGAATCTAAAAAAGAGTAGATATATGTGTATGTATAACTGATTCATCTTGTTGTATGGCACAAAGTAGCACAACATTGTAAATTAGCTATACTCCAATTAAAAAAATCATGAAGAATTCATGTATTACATATGCATGCATGCTCAGTCACTCAGTCATGCCCGATTCTGTGACCCCATGGACTGTAGTCCATCAGGCTCCTCTGTCCATGGGATTTTCCAGGCAAGAATACCGGAATGGTTTGCCATTTACTGCTCCAGAGGATCTTCCTGACTGAAGGATTGAACCATTGTCTCTTGTGCCTCCTGCATTAGCAGGCAGATTCTTTACCTCTGCACCACCTGGGAAGCCCTGTATTACATATATTGAGTCTCTAATTCACAAACATAGTGTATCTCTCTATTATTTGTTTTTTTCATTTCTCTCAGCAGAGTTTTCTAGATATCATAATACAAATCTTGAACATACTTTATTAAAATTATTTCTAAGTATTTTTGATGTTATTATAAATTCATTGTAAAATGTCATTTTGTGATTGTCCATTCTTAGTATATAATTTGATTTTTGGAAATTGACTCTGTATTCTTTGATCTTGTTACTCATTAATTCTAGTGTGTTATTTTGTAGATTACTTGATATTTTATTGTAGATGAGTGTGTCACACAAGAACAAAAAGAATTTTTTGCTTTCTTTCCAACCTGTGTGTATTTCATTTCTTTTTCCTGTTCGTGTATTATTATACTGGCTAGATTCTCCAGCACAATGTTGAATAATTAGAGTAAAAGCAGATATTCTTGCTTCATTTCCAATCATTAAATGAAACTATTCAATCACCACTAATTATTATGTTAGTTTTTTTTTTTTTTTGCAGATGCCCCCTTCTTTCCTGATTTTAGTAATTTGTGTAGTCTTTTCTTTACCTCAGTACATCTGTCTAAATGTTTATTGTGCTGAAATTTTCCAAAAAAAAAAAAAAAAGAAGAAGAACTTTTGGTTTCATTGATTTCTCTATTGTCTTTTTTATTTAATTTTTTATTACTGAGGTATAGTTGATATGAAATATTATACACTACAGGTGAACAATATAGTGATTCACAATTTGTAAAGGTTATGATCTCTATTGTCTTTTTGTTTTCTGTTTTATTAATTTCTACTCTTATAGTTATTTCCTTCCTTTTGCTTGCTTAACTTGCTCTTGCTTTTCTGGTTTCTTAAGATGGACACTTACATGGCCTTAGCCACAAACTGCAAATTTTGATTATGTTGTTTTAAATTCTTTTAATTAAAATCTCCATCTATTTATGCATGTCATCCACCTTTTGCACTATTTCAATTTATTAATCAAAGTTATTTAAAATTTCCTATAAATTCCAATATTGGTATCATCTCTAGTTCTGATTCTTTTTACTGCTTTATTTCCTGTTCATAAGTTACTTTTACTGTCTTTTACATACCTTTCCTAATTTTTGTTTGAATACTGGACATTGTGTGGAGACTGAGGTAAATGGTACATGTAACTAGAAATGAGCACACCTCTCTCCTAGCCTCTCTTCACAGGCTGCTAGTATGGAGGAGTTTGAATAAATCTAGTTAGGAATTAAACCGGGTTTAGATTTTATTATGGTTATATCCAGTGCACTGCAGAATTTGAATTCCTCCAGGAGAGAACTATGATTATTTTTACTTAATGTGGGGTCTTGGATACAAAGATATTTCACCCTCCTCATCTGTTTCACTCTCACCTTGCAAAAGGCCCTGCACACTTGTATCACATGGGTTCTCTCTCCACGGTCTTGCTGCTCCTCCAGAGAAAAGTGGATTACTATTACTTGTTATTTGATGTGAAGCTCATCATGGGAGCTAGGGGAGGGGGCAATTCTTATTTTTCCTCATCCAGCCTCAGTGTTGGGCTGTGTATACCTGGAAAATTGGAGTGAGAACTTTTCAGCATTCCTGTTCTTGCTACCTTTGTGTGTGTATGTCAAGCTGCTTCAGTCGTGTCTGACTCTTTGTGACCCCATGGACTATAGCCCACAAGGCTCCTCTGTCCATGGGATTCTCCAGGCAAGAATACTGGAGTGGGTTGCCATGCCCTCCTCCAGGAGATTTCCCTGACCTAGGGATGGAACCTGCATTCCTGCATTGGCAAGTGGTTTTTTACCACAAGTGACCCCTGGGAAGCCCATCGTATATACTATCTGTCCTCAGATATCCCCCCAAAAGTCTCTCTGAATGGGGAGTAATCATCAAAGTTAAAACATGGAATGGAAATATCACTAAAATATCCATGTCTTGGGAAGTAAACTATATTGATATGAGTTATATCTTTTCATCACGCAGAAAGCAAAAATCTGAGCAAATAGGACTTCAGTTCAGTTCAGTTCAGTCACTCAGTCATGTCCGACTCTTGCGACCCCATGGACTGCAGCACGCCAGGCCTCCCTGTCCATCATGAACTCCCGGAGTTTACTCAAACTCATGTCCATTGAGTCGGTGATGCCATTCAATCGTCTCATCCTCTGTCATTCCCTTCTCCTCCAGCCTTCAATCTTTCCCAGCATCTTTTCCCAGGATATTTTCCAAGGAGTCAGTTCTTCGCATCAGGTGGCCAAAGTATTGGAATTTCAGCTTCAGCATCAGTCCTTCCA
Source organism: Cervus elaphus (assembly GCF_910594005.1). NCBI lineage: Eukaryota > Metazoa > Chordata > Mammalia > Artiodactyla > Cervidae > Cervus > Cervus elaphus. The sequence continues at coordinate 132,421,490 of NC_057848.1, read as the reverse complement.
ATGAACATTCAGGACTGATTTCCTTTAGGATGGACTGGTTGGATCTCCTTGCAGTCCAAGGGACTCTCAAGAGTCTTCTCCAACACCACAGTTCAAAAGCATCAATTCTTCAGTGCTCAGCTTTCTTTATAATCCAACTCTCACATTCACACATGACTACTGGAAAAACCATAGTTTTGACTAGATGAACCTTGATGGCAAAGTAATGTATCTGCTTTATAATATGCTACCTAAGTTGGTCATAACCTTTCTTCCAAGGAGCAAGTGTCTTTTAATTTCATGGCTGTAGTCACCATCTGCAGTGATTTTGGACTTAGTAGTAGTAAATTTGTAAATGGTCAGAAAAGGTCAAATGGAAGCTCCTTGCGTAGCCCTTAATGTAGTGGTGATCCATAAAAGAATAGAATGTACTTTAAAAGAGAGTGATAGCGTATATTATCAAGGGTGAGACAGATCACCAGCCCAGGTTGGATGCATGAGACAAGTGCTCCGGGCTGGTACACTGGGAAGACCCAGAGGGATGGGGTGGGGAGGGAGGTGGTGGGGGGTTGGGATGGGGAATACATGTAAATCCATGGCTGATTCATGTCAATGTACGGCAAAAACCACTACAATATTGTAAAGTAATTAGCCTCCAACTAATAAAAATAAATGGAAAAAAAATAAAAATAAATAAAAATAAAAGAGAGTGATGGAATGGGGCATTTTTCATCCTTTCTCTGCTCCTCTTTGCTCCCTAAACTCCATAACTCCCCCCAAGCACAAACACAACTTGAATAAACAGAGAAGGAGGGAATCACATAAATTCACTGAAGTCTTGCCCTCAGAACATTCTTATGGCCACCATGGAGCAAATCAGATTCTACATTCAGAATCTATGTTCCCTGTGAACAGAATATTGTGCTCGAACCAATGAATGTATCACATAGGGGGCTTCTGCTCTATTCTAAGCTGTTGGATATTTATTCTTTTCTGACATCAATTTTCCTTACCAAACAGATTATTCTTTATATCCATTAAAAATTTCCTATAAAATAGCTCTGTCTCGGCAGTTGAACTGTTTGTCTAATGGTGCAATTGAGGAGGCAGCAACATCAAGAATAGCTCCAAGGTGTTGGAGCAGTGAAGGGAAAGTGAAAGGGAGCAGTGAAAGGAAAGATTTTGGTAAAAAAAAGTTTTAATAAATTAGACCAACCTTCTTACTGAAAAACACTAAAAATAAAGCAAAACAAAAAACTCGGCAAAATATAAGCAAGTAAACAACAAACAAGCGACAACAAACAAAGAAGAAGCACACTAAACATTGAAAAAAATCCTAACAAGATACAAAGAAGTTACTGAGCCAAGACAAGAAAAGGACTAGAGATCTGAGAGCAAAGCCTGAACTGTGAGCCAACAATTCCACTCCTACATATGTATGTATATGTATGTACATATATATGTGCTTATTATGTGTATCAGGACACATGTACAAGAAAGGTAACAGGTGAACAGTTGGTGATTGAAGAAAGCTTAAAACAGCTCTGAAGTGAAAGTTGCTCAATTTGCTCAGTTCATTCCTTTTTATTGTTGAGTAGTATTCTATGGTATAGATGGACAAAAATTTGTTTACCAGTCCACATGCTGATGGATGTTTGAATTGTCTCCAGGTTTTGACTACTGCAAATAAGAAAGCTTCCATGAACATTAATGTACAGGTTATATATATATATATATATATATATATATATATATATATATATATATATGTGTGTGTGTGTGTGTGTGTGTGTGTGTGTGTGTATGGATGATAAAACTCTAAAGGGTAGGAATAAAGAAACTCTAAAAGAGACAGGCTATTAGTTCACCTGTGTGTAAGGCTGGGGTGGGTATGGAAGAATAGATCACAATTTGGAAGCAGCACACAGGAAGCTTCTGCCAGGTTTCTATTTCTTGACCAGTGGAGTGTTTACACAGTGTTTGTTTTACAGCAAGTTGCTAAGTCATATTTTTAGGTTTTATGCAATTTTCTCTGTTATATTGTACAGTATTTTTAAATGATGAAAGACATTCTTTTTCAAAGGGGTGCTATAAAGATTCAAGGAGCTTTTCTAAACACTATCAGGAGGGCTAAGAATTGACTGTCATAATTTAAGTCACTTAAGGGATCCTCTCAACTACATTTCCTCAGATTCCCACAAGGTACATGAAAACTGCCAAAGTTAATAGTAAATTTCTTAGAAAACAAAAAGAAACAGAAAACAAAAGTTAAAACACCATATTTATTTCCAGAGTTAGATGTTATAACCTAGACACAGTTTTACTTTGATTTTTATCTCAACTATAGGGGAGAAAACATCTATCATCATTCAAAACATATTTTTAGTCTTTTTTCATAAGTAAAAGGAAAATTTTCTAATGATAGCACACACAAAAAAAAACCAATTCAAATAATACAAAGCATTCTAAAAATGAAAATTGAAATGTATCCCCTCCAGCCCTACCACATCACTGTCTGTCCAACTACTTTGTCTTACGTTTTTTTTAAGGAACTTAATGCTGGGCTTCCCTGGTGGCTCAGATGGTAAAGAATCTGCCTACAATGCTGGTGACCTGGGTTTGATCCCTGGGTCAGGAAGTTCCCATAGAGAAGAAAATAGGAACCCACTCCAGTATTCTTCCTGGAAAATTCCATGGACAGAGGAGCCTGGTGAGCTACAGTCCATGGGGTCCCAAAGAGTCAGACATGACTGAGAAACTGACACTTAATACTACCTCAAAAGATTTTCCTGGTGGCACAGTGGAAAAGAATCTACCTGCAATGCAACAGATGCAGGAGATGTGGGTTCGATCCCTGGAGGAGATACAGGAGATGTTGGGAAGATCCCCTGGAGGAGGGCATGGCACTGCACTCCAGTATTCTTGCCTGGAGAATCCCCATGGACAGAGGAGCCAGGTGGGCTACAGTCTGTGGGGTCACAAGAGTTGGACGCTACCAAGGGTGCATGCGTGCGCGTGCACACACACACACACAATAATAATTCGAATGATTTTACTGGTATTCCTGTTTAATCTTTATCTTTCTAACTATATGTAAGGGGCATGAGGGCTGGGGTTAAGCCAGCTCATTCACCACTGTATGGTTAGTGTTAGAATAGATTACTGGTAGATTACAGTTGATCTTGAATAAACTCTGCTGGAAAGAAAACAGGAATGAATGGAAAACTCATCATTAAAAGAGATCATTCCATATCAGTACATACCCACTGATTTCATTCTCTAATGCTGTGAAATATTCCAACATGTATTGGGTCATTAAGGTTATTTCCAGATTTTTTTCTTTTAGAACTGAAGCTGCAGTGAATGTGATTAGAATATTTCTGAGATTTTATGTAAAGCAAATATGGTGCTAGGGTGCTGGAATTGTTGAATCAAATTATAAATGCATCTTTAATATAGATAAACATTGTTAAATTGCCCCACAAGAAGTTACACAAATGTAAGCTCCATGAGCAAATGATTAAGAATGAATATGTCCCAACATTTCAAAAGGTTGAGAAAAATCCAAAGTTGGCAAACTGATAAATGAAAAAATTGTTTTGTTTTCTTGTTCTTTCAGTTTTATGAATGAGATTAGATTTAGATGTCTTTCCATATGTTGGTCATTTGTATTTCTTTCACCATCATATGCTTCTTTATATTATTTGCTCATTTCTCAATAAAACAGTTCATAATTTTCCTATTGTTAAGATTTCTTACACGTTAATGAAGTAGGTCCCTTCGAAAATATATATGTACTACAACTCTTTCCCAGTTTTTATTTGCCTTTATTTTATTCAATTTTAAGAATTTTTTGTGACAGGGAATTCCCTGGTGGTCTAGTGATTAGGACTTTGCACTCTCATTGTCAAAGACCCAAGGGGATTCAATCCATAGTCAGGGAATTAAGATCCCACAAGCTGCGTGGCACGGCAAAAAAAAGAGAAGAAGATGAAATTTATTGTGACAAAACAGTCTGAAATGCTAGTAAAGATTCATACAGAAAGGTAATCTTGAAATAAATTAGATTAAAAATCAACCAATGATTGAGTGGTATATTTCTGGCATATCTGCACAGATAACTCTATGAAGCCACTGAAACATTTACATTATTGAAGATTCAATGACAATTACTTGCCTTTATTTTTATTTGATTTTTCAAACCAAAGTATTAATTTTTATGTGGTCAAGTTTATCAGTCTTTTACTTCATCTTCTGTGTGTGTGTGTGTGTGTGTGTGTGTGTGTGTGTGTGTGTGTGTGTATTGACCATGCTTAGAAAAATATTCTTCAGATTATTTGTATTTTCCCCTAGTGTTTTTTTTCAATTTGATGCACACAAAATGTGATAGATCAAAATCAATATTTTTCTGACATGACATAGGGATTTAAATTTATGGTTTGTTATATGGATAGCCGAATATACTGTCACTGTCATTTATTGAATAATGTACTGTTTTTCCCACACATTTGAAGAGCCGTTATCAGCTATTAACACTCATATTTATTTAAGTCTATTTCTAGTTTCTTTATTCTGTTCTGAGTTGAGAATTTTAATTACATAGCCTTAATATTATGTTTTAACATCAGGTGCATCTTATTCTCTCTTCTTATTCCTTTTTATTCCTATTCTCTTAACTGTTATCTCATGTTTATATTTCCAGACTATTATGAGTTACATTTTATAATATTGAAGTTATAATTAGAATCATGTTGGATTTATAGTTTAATTTTATTTCTAGTTGAAAATGTCTTTCCATTTGCACAAATGTTCATTTAAATCCTTCTGTAGAATTTCTAAATTTTTTTTTATATAAATCATATGCATTTTTTTGGTTTGGCTTTTTCTTGGGTAATATAATTGCTTTATTGTTATACAGTGAATCTTTCCGTATGTATTTTTTTGTAGGTAAGAATATTGCTAATTTTAATAATTAATTTTGAAATCATATTCTATTATGCAGAAGTAAGAAGTACAAAAAACTAATGATTCAATGTATGAGAAAGGTCTGTAGAAACTAGATCATAGATCTAGATCTAGATCATAGAACTAGATCATAGATCTAAAACATAGATCATAGAGGTAATTACTGGATAGTAACAAATCACTCTGTTTAAAAGAGTGAAGAAGGAGCATTACCACATTGGATCATAAAGACTATTTCCACCAGTATTTATGCTGTTCAATGTGAGAATGACGATGAGGTTAGAATGAAAAGAAACAAAAGAAAAATATAAAGTAGTAAAGATTTTCTAGAAATGATCCAATCCAACCTCCCACCTATCAAAAGATTTTTGTCTGAAAAACTTTTTAAAACAGATGAATAGCTATCCCTTTTCTACCTAACACTTCTTGACATGAGTAGCACACCATCTTTTTTTTATTGAAGTACATTAATAGTTGCTTTACAATATGTTAGTTTCTGCTGTATAGTGAAGTGAATCAGCTATATGGATATATATATATATATCCCCTCTTTTTTGGATTTCCTTCTCATGTAGGTCACCACAGAGCACTGAGTAGAATTCCCAGTGCTATACAGTAGGCCCTCATTAGTTATCTATTTTATACATAGTAGTGTATATATGTCAATCCCAGCCTCCCAAGTCATCCCACCTCCCTTTCTCCCCTTGGTGTCCATATATTTGTCCTCTATGTCTAGAGCACACACCATCTTTTGAAGGGCTCCTAAAGTGCACAGCTCCTAGCTACCAAGGTTTGGAAGAGCTGAAATACGGTCCACCATTGCTCCTGTTTTCTGAGAGTACACAGAAAAAGTCTGCTTCCTCTTCAACACTAGTTCTTCATACATCTGAAGAATAGTATCACATTTGACTTCGGTCTTTCCACGTAAACCTCCCCAGCTTCTTCACTTATGCCTGATATGACAGCATTTTCAGACCATTCAATTTTTTTTTTTTTTTTTTTTGGCTTTTCCATGGAATCCCAAATTTACTTCATCTGGTAGAGAAATTTTCCCAACATTACCTTTGTAGACACTAAAACATAGCTTTTTAGTATCCAGGGACTGCAAAAGAACTTCCATTTCCATATTTATTCAAATCTTAAGGCTCCAATAACCTCTAATTTATAGTGAATATTCATAAACATTTGCACAGTGTTCGGTATAATGCAATGAGATTTTAAAATTCATTTTTATTCTCCAGTAAGAAGAGTATTCAGAAATGTAGGAACTAGTCCACCAGAGTGGACACGACTTATGAGTAGCAGTCTTAAATTGCTTGGATGTTTGTCATACCTGAGTTGAAATGCAAATGAATGTGTTGCTAGTTCCATAAATCTGGTACACGAATATTTCATATTTGCACTGAGAAGAGCATATTTTACTTTTGAAAAAAAGTCAGCACAGAATAAAACTAGATGCCTGCTCCAGGAGAAAACAAACAACAATAGCCAAAAAAAAAAAAAATCCCTCAGTTTACTACTTTTCATATATTCTTATTGGTGGTCAGATTTTGAAAGTGAATAGATGTGACTGTTAATCTTCAGAAAGATCAAAGAAAATAGTTATTCTTTTGTGAAAATACCTATCTTTAGATAAAATCTATGAAGTTGCTAAAATACCATTCTCAGCCTTTCAGTATTTACTGCACAGTGATTATGCAACAAACCTTAAAATATGACAAATCTTACATTCATACCAAAGGAAACATAAAGTGATATATTTGAATTGTTACATTTAAAAATGTGTTAGTCAAAATATACAAATTGATGTAGTATCATCTATACTAGGAGGAAAGCAAAATCTAAATCAAAATTGGTAAGGAATGATGTTCAAACTAGTTTATAGGTAATTAACACATGACAAAGAAAAAAGTAAATGCCTGAGTGCTCATTACTTTTATACTTTCAAATAGTTTTCATCTGTAGTAGAGTATAAACTGATCCACATATAAAAATGACTCATTTCTCAAATGGCAAAAATAGGTCCAATCTTTTCCATGTCATCATTAAATTAATCTGCATATTCACCTTTCTTCAGGATGCTTCTTTGTGTAACCCCCAGCTGACTGAACCACTAATTACAGACTCTGTGAATATTCCTGCTAAAACATTTGCCATTCTCACCTAAGACAGGATGTTAGAGCAACATATTTTAACTATGTTGTTAGTCTGCTAGTACAGATAATTACATTTTGAGTTTTTTTAAACAGTTTTATACAATTTACCAATTATTTTCATTCATATTAAGATGGAAGCATTGCACGAAAAATCTCCTGTAAAGCATGAACATCACTAGTGTCAGTTATGTGAGGAATACTGTAAGAATAGCCTTAGAAAGAGAGCAAAAGTGCTAATTATTGCAAGGAGATCAAACCAGTCAATCCTAAAGGGAATTAACCCTGAATATTCTTTGGAAGGATTTGATGTTAAAGCTGAAGCTCCAATACTTTGGCCACCTGATGCAAAACAAAAAACAAAAACTGACTCATTAGAAAAGACCCTGATGCTGGGAAAGATTGAAGGAGGAGGAGAAGGGGACGACAGAGAATGAGATGGTTGGATGGTATCACTGACTTGATGGACATGAGTTTGAGCAAGCTCTGGGAGCTGGTGATGGACAGGGAAGCCTGGCATGCTGCATTCCATGGGGTCGCAAAGAGTCAGACATGACTGAGCAACTGAACTGAACTGACTGCTTTTTTCAGACTTTTTGGGGGTGGGGGGGGCTTAAGAGAATGCTCCAAAGCAGAAGGAGAAAGATAGCACCTGACACATCAGGTAACTTGTTCAAATAAGGGAAACAATGATTAAGATAAATAAGCCTCACTGTATAAGCAATTTGTCCATTGTATGTTTCTCCCAGGGATTACTCTGCTCTCTATAGATCTAATAAAGTCTTGGGTCAGGATGAAGTAGTACTTACAAAGACAGATCCCCAAGTCACACTGCCTGGGCTGGGATCCTGGCTTGGCACTTCACAGTTGTGTAAACTTTGTGCAAGTCACTTCACCATTCTGTCCATCAGTTCCTTGAAAATTATAGTACTACAGATTTTTGTAAGGATTCAATAAGTTAATCTGCATCAAGTGCTGATATAGTATTTACCATGTGCCAGGCTTTGTTCTAAGTGCAATTAAATATTTCATCTTAAACTCAAGCGTGATTTGCACCATCTGGGGAAGAGGCATGAGTTCACTTTGGAGAGAATAACACCTCCTTACATCAGCGTATTTTCATGAGAAGGTGAATATTAGAGGGAAATGTTGATGTTACAAAGTGATAATGAACTCATCTTTTCCTTTTTGAATAGAGGGTCTTTATTGCTAAAGTTAGATATACAGGGCTTGAATTATATGAAGGAGACATTGGATTTTCCTACAAGCTCTTAATTTAATAAATATGTATCAATTATCTGTTCTGTGCTGGACAGCAATGTGCTAGAGATACACACAATACGCTAGTTGTGCACATCTAATAATGTTGTAAGCTTCTACAAGGCAGGATCTATGTTTTGTTCTTTTTTTGTATGCTGCACAATACTTTATAAATGGAGAATAATAAATATCTAGAAAATTTAACACATCATTTAAGTAGAAATTGACAAATGTATGAGCCTTTTGTTTACAGGCATTAATTATTCATCCTGACATTCTAGAAATATATGTGCTGGTGACTTAATTGGAGAAACAAGATGACTGAATAAATCCAATTCTTCAAAGACATCAAGAGTCTGTTTAACTGGCAAATATGAGGCTCTGCTAGACCTCTGTGTTTTGACAAACCCCCACTCCTACCCCCCTCCCCCTCCCCCACCACCCCCAAACCACCCCCCGCCCCCCGCACTACTAGCTGACACTCACCTGCCCACTTAGATCAGCTTGGAACTGGTCGAGTTGCTTCAGTCCTACATCAAATGGAGTTCACTATCAAGGAAAATTATTCAACAACCACAGAATCCTTCATTGTCCCCTTGGTTCATGAGCTATCATTCTTTGCTCTGGTTTCCAGTTTAGAGAATAGGGTTCTTCACTGGTTTCATTTCAGCAATCTTTTTAGCTTGAGACCTTGCTTTATGCTTTCAGTTCCCCTTTTCTAGGCAGAGGAAAATTGAATCTTAACACAGAAACTTCTGGCCTCCCAATTTATTCCCTTTTTTAAAAGCATTTATTTATTTATTTTTGATAGTGCTGGGTCTTCGTTGCTGCATGATCAATTTCTCTAGTTGTGGTGTGTGGGCTTCTCATGTTGTGACTTCTCTCATCGTGCAGCATGGACTCTAGAGCATGCGGGCTCCATTAGTTGCAGCTAACAAGCTCCAGAGTACAGGGTCAGTAGTTGTGGCACATGGGCTTGGTTGCCTTGCAGCATGTGGGATCTTCCCAGACCAGGGATCGAACTGGTATCCCCTGCACTGCAATGTGGATTCCTAACCACTGGACTGCCAGGGAATCCCTGGATCCCATTTCTAATGGTCAGTTTGCCTCTCTGCCTGATAATACAAGAACTGCCAAGACTCTTTGACATGCTGTTCTCCCTACTTGTTGAACCACTCATTCTCACCTCAGCCTTCTATGCAGGCTCCAACACCTTATACCCACTGCAACCAACCATGTGTTGAACAGAGAGATTGCCATTGCCCTTAATCATCATACTTGCCACCAGCTCTGAGCCTGTGCTGTCAATTCCAGCCCCTGCCTAGAGTAACAGTTTTGATGAATAACTCATAATGCCTCCAGGGAATACCAACATATGAAACATACGTGATTTTTCCTTTGTAAATGGATAGCATTGTGTTTTGTAAGAAGTTTTAACTTCTTTAAGTGAAAACAATGTGAAACAAATATTTACTGATGAATGATCAAAAACGATGGATAAAGGATGAAGGACGCAGTGCCCTGCCCATCTTCTGGGAGCATCAACTCTGAAACCTGTTCCTTATAGATTCTCAAAGGGCTCCCCCACCAGTCTGAAGCTCTAAGTTCTCACAAATATTATTCCCTCAACAATGTGCTCTGATTTTGTCCTTCTAGGGATCAACTCCTAAATCAACTGCCTGAATCCAAGTCTTTGTCTCAGAATCTGTTTAAAGGAACCACTAAGACACATCTCAAATTATGTCAAACCAAATCATCTTGTTTCCTTTCATTTAAGATAACCTATCTGAAGACACTTTCCTAACAACAAAGCTTGTTGGCATGGAACAAATGAATCGTCTTTTAGGATGACTGGTATGCTCAAATTTCAATACATGTCACACCAGCCATATTCTTTATTGAAAATAGTAAAAATGGATTCCTTTTTTCCATTTTTAGCAGAAAATGAATTTACTGAATGGATACCAAGAGATTTTACTAATGTAGACAGCATATTAAAAAGCAAAGACATACTTTGCCAACAAAGGTCTGTATAGTCAAAGCTATGGTTTTTCCAGTAGTCATGTATGGATGTGAGAGTTGGACCATAAAGAAGGCTGAACACTAAAGAATTGATGCTTTTGGACTGTGGTGCTGGAGATGACTCTGGAGAGTCCCTTGGACAGCGAGGGTATCAAACCAGTGAATCCAAAAGGAAATCAACCCTGAATATTCATTGGAAGGACTGATGCTGAAGCTCCAATACTTTGACCACCTGATGTGAATAGTCAACTCATTAGAAAAGACCCTGATGCTGGGAAAGATTAAAGGCAGGAGGAGAAGGGGGTGACAGAGAATGAGATGTTTGGATAGCATTACTGACTCAATGGGCATGATTTTAAGCAAACTCCAGGAAATGGTGAAGGACAGGGAAGCCTGGCTTGCTGTAGTCCATGGGGTCACAAAAATTGTACATGACTTACCAGTTGAACAACAATACCAAGAGATTATATAACTGATAAGAATGTTGGAGAATTGGGTTCAACCAATGCACAGGCACTCAAGATGCTGCCATAGACATGTTCTACAGTACTCAGAGTTTCACTACTGATGCCTGTGGTACTGGACAGGCATCATTACAGTGGTGCAATGTCACCAGTCAAGTTCACCAGAGGAATTCGCTGAGATGGAGTTTTGGGTAAAAGGTATTTTTTTTTTGGAGTTATAAACTCTGAAGAGAAGGGAAAGAAAGCAGGACTGGACAGGGTAGGAATTGTGATATAGGAGCCAGCAAAGCCTCTGCCAACCAGTCATGGAGCTAAGGGTCAGATAATGTCCAGAAGATGATACTGCATTAGGCTGAAATGGCTGTCTTTATATAATTTCAGTGCTCAATCACCAGACACAGACTACCCAGGAAAGGGTATGACCCTCACTGAGCTGGTTCTCTGTGGCTGCAATAGATCCTAACATTGCCTATTGCTGGAAGCTAGCTGCTGACCACACTCCCTACAGCTGGGCAACAAGTCTTTCCTTGAATGAGGACTCCAAGTGGCTTATTTCTGCATATATCACATGGATTCTTATTCAACCAACCCTCCAGCAGAATTGATAAATGACCTGCACCAGTGTATCACCCTTCAAGATTCACAGACTTAAGAGAGAACAGTGGATTGGCTATGCTTCTATAATGGACCCAGAGTAGACAGGGAAGGGAATGCCTTTCCCTCTCTAGGTTTCAACAGTGGGAGTTGGGTGCCTATCAACTTCTCTCTTTTGGATTCATCCTCAATAGGAAAGGAGTTCAGAACTGGGGCCATCAAAATTACAATGGCCTGCTTTAGTCCTCTCTTTTGACTATCCAATATCTCCATCCTTATACACATTTTCCACTCTCTTTCCCTCCCTTCTATCCTTCCTCCCACCTTCCCTTCCTCCCTTTCTTCCCCATATTTTGTACTACCAAGGAAAAAAAAGTCCTCACCTAACACAACACCTCCTTCTCTTTTCCAGCTAAACAGGCATCTGCTTCAGTTATTACTTCCAACTCTTCATCCAGATCTCTAGTGATGTATATGTTTTGGTATTCTTCAACTGTAAACTAAATTCTAAAGTGAACCACCAACAAACACTCTGTAACAGAGAAGATGAGTAAATAAGGCAAATTTAGCTAAAGCATTTGAATTTATACAAGGAAAGAAAGATGAGTAAATGCTACAATCCTTACTTTGGTAAGTCATCATGAGAGCATGGTTGATATTTATGACTTATTTGCTCCCCTAACTATTTTTGGTGTCCTTTTTCTTCAGCCACTCAAGCTACTCTTTCACAATTGAAGATCTTATTCAAGCCATGGTCTCAAATAGCACCAAGTATCAATACTGCTACATTTCACTCTCCAACTTTAGCCTCCCTCTTTTTCACTTGGTTCATATTTATATTCCCTTGCTAGAGAACTTCACTGGAAGGCTCTACATTCACCAGACATCAAAGACTCAGCTTACCCTAAATTAGCCATTCCCTTCTCCAAGCCACAAGCAAAAAAATATTCTTTCTGTCTTCCTTGATCAAGACATTTGACTTAGAAGTCTTCCTGGAATTCCCTTTCTATCCATTTTCTACTTAAACTTCCTACTGGTGACAGATTTCTAAATTCTCCTTTTTAGGTATTTTCTCAGCATCCCCTACCCTTTACCATTCCCACCACCACTCTTAGATCAGCTGTGTTCCTTTCTCAATAGAGCAGTTATAATATCTTAGGAAGGAATGATACTTTCTGCCCAATAATCAATCACTTTTAGTACATTCTCAACTCCTCTGTCAGAATAACTTTGTAAAATGGAAACTAGCAGGCCTCCAGTGGCCCTCTATTGCCCTCAGGATTAGATCTAAGGTATCCTTCTCTTCCAATTCCTACTACATGCTTAAGAGTCCCACAGAATGTTGACACCCCTGTTCTCCTCTCCTATAAGGTATTAGGGACTTCTTGGCATTGTACAACTAGGGCAGGAGGGGATGTAGAGCAGGGGGTGAGGTTTGGGGGAGAATGGATACATGTATATGCGTGGCTGAGTCCCTTTGCTGTTCACCTGAAACTACCACAAAATTGTTAATCGGCTATACCCCAATAAAAAATAAAAAGTTTAATGTTTTGGGGGAAAAAAAGAATATCATGTGAATGGTGCCCCTTGGAGTATAACATTGTACTCTATGGCAATAGTGCCCTTGAGTTTATGCAAGGGCAAGAAAATGGGTTTTACCTCCATGGTTACCATTGCTTTGAATTCCTTAAATCATTTTCATTCTATACTCCCACTTTAGACAGAGTCTCTCTTCTCTTGAAGTTGTCTATCCTTATTCTGCTTTCCCTAGTCTAATTAGCCTGGTTCAAGCTAATATTTTCCATCCTCAAAATATTTACATCTACATTTTTCATAATTTATGACACTGTTTTGCAAATATCTTAAAACTCTCAAAGCCACAACTTCTCTAGTAACTTTTTAATTTGTCAGAATCATGGTAATTCTGGGTGCATTTTTCTCAAATCTGCAATGCCTTCATTTTATTGACATCTAGCTGGTACTGGAGTTTCCATCAGCAAATGAAATGTTTTTTCAACACAAAATAGAGCATGTAATGTATCCTATGAATTATTTATAGGATATACAACATACATCCAGGAATAGCTTATATTATCCAATTTCAGTAAATGTAGTAACCAAAAGATAGAGGATAAAAAAGGGGCTAAATTCAAAATACCAGAGACTTGCTTTTATATTTGATGAGCTATAAGTCAATGCGGGTCAGGACCAAACCAGAGTTTTGGGCTCCTTAGCCATCTTTGAAGTGGATTTGTCAATTGCACTCTAAAGCATAATGGTATAACAGAAATAAACACACAAACATGCACACATAGCACACCTGAATGCACACACAAGTGTCTGCAAATGCATGTAACTTTTTCAAAGGAGAACTTTGGTTTGCTGCCTAAGTAAAAGTGCGAGGCTCAGAGATTTCTTCTCCCAATGTGACTCCATTTTCATGTGATTTCTTCTGGCATTTCCTATTTCTACATTTTTATGGCCTTACCAAACTTTCTATTGACCTAAAAGAAACTCCAAGGTGGCTCAGAGAGAAATGAGAACAAATGGATCCTCAGAGTTGAGAATGATCACTGGCCTTTCTCTCCAGTCTTGCTAGCTCCTGGCACCAATTGTTTTCTGCTTTTCTTCTCCCCCGGCTCTCTCAGGATCCTGGCCTTTCCAACTTCTCTTTCTCAGAGAGTATTTGTGCTTCAGATTACTTTACCTGGACATAGCAGCTTCTTTTTTCCCCTGGTTGAATTTAATTTTATCTCCTGCCCTGACTTTAACCTTCCCAAGTCGGACAGAATGATTTCTCAGTCCTTGTTGGTCAAGGCAGCACCTCCCAATTTAGTATCTTCTGTGCATTTAATTATCTCTCTGTTTACATGGCAAGATATCTCTTCAATTCAATAAGCTGCTGTTTGTCATTCCCTTTATGTTAGCTTTTTCTCCCTGCCCTTTACATTCATTTCAGTCTGTAAAACAGGATTTAATTAATTTTCCAAGGATTATTTCTCGATGCAGTATCCATAACTATGATTAGCAGGGAGTTGGACTGTTGTGGCATTTGTCAAAGTAACAGACTCACAGCTAATTCTGCTTCCCTTTGACAGTTTTGCACACCACTGATGGATAATAAGATTGCTTGTGCGAAATGTTGGCATTCTAGAAAAATAACTGAAAAATCTTGATGAAAGAAAGTAAGAACACAGTGCAAGTTAAACCACAAGATCTAATTGGCATCATAACCACAAAATGCTGCTGCTGCTGCTAAGTCACTTCAGTCGTGTCTGACTCTATGCAACCCCATGGACAGCAGCCCACCAGGCTCCCCCATCCCTGGGATTCTCCAGGCAAAAACACTGGAGTGGGTTGCCATTTCCTTCTCCAATGCATGAAAGTGAAAAGTGAAAGTGAAGCTGCTCAGTCATGTGCGACTTCTAGTGACCCCATGGACTGCAGCCCACCAGGCTTCTCCATCCATGGGATTTTCCAGGCAAGAGTACTGGATTGGGTTGCCATTGCCTTCTCCAAACCACAAAATAAATATAGCACAAAATATCATCCCCACCTTGTTCTAGAAAGAAATTAACCAACATTAAACAAAGCAAAAATAATAACAGCAATGATAATTAAAAGTAGGGCAAATTAAGTGAACATGGTGATTATTTTAGTGTCTTAACATTTTAGCAAAGTACAATTTGCATATAGAAAAGCACACAGAAAAACATTGCTCAATGAATTTCCCAAACTACATTTGCCCATGTAATTAGCACCCAGATCAAGAAGCAAAACTTACCAGTACACCAGAAGCTCCTCACTCATGATCTCTTCCATTCACTCTCCTACCTAAGGGAAACCACTATGCTGACTTCTAATAATATTAGTTACATATGTCTGGGGATCTTATACAAATACAATCATACAGCATATATTTTACATCTGGTTTCTTTCATGTAACATCATGCTTGTGAAGCACATCCATGTGGTTACATGAAGTTGTAAAATTTTCATTCTCATAACTGCATGGAATTCAATTCAATTGACTGACTATGCTACGTTTTATTTATTCATTACACTACTGATGAGCATATGTGTAATTTCCATTGTCCATTCTTAAGAGCATTGGATCCTGAAATGGATCCTTGATAAACATAGATGTGCATCTCTGTTGGGCACCTGGGCTTCTGGGTGGCACAAGTGGTAAAGAATCTGCCTGCCAATGCAGAAGACCTAAGAGATGCTGGTTTGATCCCTGGGTTGAGAAGATCCCCTGGAGGAGGAAATGACAACCCACTCCAGTATTCTTGCCTGAAAAAATCCATGGACAGAGGAGCCTGGCGGGTTACAACCCATGGGGTGGCAGAACGTCAGATATGACTGAGTGACTAAGCATGCATACATGCTAAATCCTTCTCATCTGTTGGGTATAGAGCTAGGAGTTGAATTGCTGGCTTATAAGGTATATGTATATTTAGATTTACTAGATACAGCCAAACAATATTTCCGTGATAGTACCAATTTATTTTCCCACCTACAATGTAGTGTCTTATTTGTGTATCTTTTAAATAGCCTCCTCATCCTGCCAAAGTTTTTTGAAAAAGAAAGCACGACATTCAATCCTGCTTTTTAGCCAGTGAATACAATGACAGTTATAAAATATCAGCTGGAAAGTTCCTCTCTGTTTATGTAGTTCTCTTCTGATGCTCAAGGAAATATGAGTCTGTTCTTTAGATCACAAAGTGACATGTGGCAGCACCTCTCATGCAGTAGGTGCTCAGAAATATTTGTTCAATCAATAAAGTCAGAAGAGAAGAATCAGGAAGCTTACTCACTTTATGAATCAACTGTTAAAATTTATTTAAACATACTGATAAATCTAATAAAAATGAACATAGCAAGAAATAATTCAATACTCATTTTTGTGTGTTTTTTTAAGAGCCAATCAATCATTTCTGGGGAAGAAGGTTGTAATGCTAGAATGAACTTGTGAACACAGTCAGAAGAGAAAAAGATCCAAACTAGAAATGACTCATTTGATGTCAATATCATCATAGACCATAAGATAATAATTTTACAAATAATTTTTAAAAGATGACCAGTGGATGAATGTGAGTCTCTGCAAGACAGATCTGTGCCATACTCAATTTTTTAGCCTTTTTAGTGTTTACCATAAGTAGTAGATACAATATGATGATATTTTAAATAAATGACTGAAAAATAAAACAAAACAAATAAGCAGGAAACTCTCAGCAGTCTATTGCATCTAATTAGTTCCTTTATTTAAACCACCAAAAGTGACTGTCATGGGAATAAATAGCATGCTTAGAGAAAAAACAGGAGATGAGGAGAAAAGAGCTGGTTATATGATGAGAAGAAAATCTGTTTGTGGGCAGTGCTTAAAGTCATATTTTACTTTTAACCCTTCTGGCACTGCCATTCTTAAAATAGTTCCCTGGGCACTGACAATTAAACTAAATAGAATGCTGTGATTTCTAATCATTTCTCTGGGCTTCCCAGGTGGCTCAGTGGTAAAGAATCTGCCTGTCAATGTGGGAGATGTAGGAGATATGGGTTTGATCCCTGGGTTGTGAAAACGCCCTGGAGGATGAAATGGCAACCCACTCCAGTATTCTTGCTGGAAAATCCCATGAGCCTGGAGGGCTACAGTCCATAGTATGGTCGCAAAAGAGTTGGACACGACTGAGCATGCATGCACAATCATTTCTTCTGTGAGAAATTGTGAACTTTTACACATGCAGTCACAACATTTTATTTTAAAGTGTTTTCCAAGAGCTTTTACTGTTTCTTCTGCTTTTTGTTCTTAAGGTCTAGATTAAGCTAAGGTAATTTATGCCTTTTGAAATAGTTCAATAACTAGGACATTTTGTAAAAGTCTAATCTCAGAGGATAGATCCTTACTGCATATTTTCTGGTGATAACCAACATCCAGTTCCTTTTAAAGAATAAACAGACTGTTGTCCTAATGTTTTAAAGTGAATCCCTCAGGTAATCTAAGAGTTGTACAACATTTAGACACTATGCACAGGCTATGACAATAAGCAAGAACAAAGATGAAATGCTAAGATTCACTCCCTGATTTATCTTTAAAGCCTCTAAAGCAGGAAACAGACTTTTTTTTTAATAACTGAGGATGTTCTATGGCCTGCTTTAGAATCTATGCTCTTTTTCTACTTGACTGTCAAGAAGATGTGGATGTTGGGTTTTCTTCATTTGATGTTTTTCTTTTCCTTCCTAAATTCGGAATGCACCTAAAATTTTCTGGATGTCAGATATACTTGATGAGTCATGAAACCAGCAGGACTGAGAGATGCAATTTAAAGAGGGGATTCCGAAATGAATCTCTGTGCCAAGAAATCACATTTCAAGGGGAATTGTATAGCCAACTCCTAATGATGCAAGAACTCACTGACTAGTCAGTAGATTGACCAGACCACTTGATTTTCCTTTACCCTCCCACTTTCTGACCTCAGAATGTTTCCTATTCATTATCAGCTTCAGAGGGTGTGAAAGAAAGAAGAAAGTTGTGACTCTAATAAATCTTTTTTTTTTAATTGAAATGTAATTGCTTTACAATGTTCTGTTAATTTCTTCTGTACAACAACATGAATCAGCTGTATGTTTACATACATTCCATCCCTCTTGGACCTCCCTCCCACCTCACCCCCTATCTTACCCTTCTAGCCATCACAGAGCACAGAGCTGAGCTCCCTGTTCTATACAGCAGGTTCCCTTGGAGGAGGGCATGGCAACCCACTCCAGTATTCTTGCCTGGAAAATCCCCATGAATAGAGGATCCTGGCGGAACACAGTCCATGGGATCACAAGAGTCAAACTCGACTGAGCAACTCAGCACAGCACAGTGTATGTATGTAAATCCTAATTTCCTAATTTGTCCCACCTTCCTTATCCCCCACTATGTCCACATATCCATTCTCTACATCTGCATCTCTATTCCTGCCCTGCAAGTAGGTTCATCTGTATCATTTTTCTAGATTTCACATATATATGTTAATATATGATATTCATTTTTCTCTTCACTCTATGACAGACTCTAGGTCCATCTATGTGTGTACAAATTACCGAATTTGATTCATTTTTATGGCTAAGCAAAGCTTTACTTAAATTAAGAAGGTTAAGAAACAAAGGAGAAAATGTTATTCATTTTAATAATAATTTTCCATATTGTCTATAGATTTTAAATATTTTTAGCTTACCGTGGTAACCAAGGATATGAGAAAATAACTTAATTTTTGGAAATATTCCAAAGTTGAATTTTTCTGCAACT
This sequence comes from Cervus elaphus, assembly GCF_910594005.1. Taxonomy (NCBI): domain Eukaryota; kingdom Metazoa; phylum Chordata; class Mammalia; order Artiodactyla; family Cervidae; genus Cervus; species Cervus elaphus. Next base: position 132,402,759 of record NC_057848.1, on the reverse strand, counting down.
GCATTATTAGAGCCTTGAGGCAAGAGAACAAACCAGTGGATAGGGGCTTGGGGTTTACTGAGAGGAACTAGATGTTTCCATCTACAATCATTTTGGAAAAAGGATAATTCAGCTGTGTTGGGAAAGAGCTATTTTCATGGTTCAGTAGTGGGGATACAGTGATTTGGCCAAGTAGGGATTAAATTGTCAGCCAAGGGTAGAATGCATTAAGAATACTGAGGAGGAAAATTAGAAAGAAGAAAGTGAGGAGGAAACTTGCCGAATGTGATGTAGAGCTTAAGGTTCCGGGATTTCTGTTTCAGTAGTCTTAGTCTCAGCTTCCTGTTTACTGTGAAACCCTGAGAAAGACATAGATTTCTTTAAGTCACAATTTCCTCATCTTTCAAATGCGGATAATTTCTTCTATAGGCAACATATGTCCTTTGTTACAAAGAACAGGTGGAATTTTTATGAAAATTTATTGAAAATTACTTTTAAAGCATATACTCTGAACAAAGGTTCTTTTGGAGGATGAGTTTAAAGGGTGATGGAAACAATTTAATTGTTCCAACTTGAGGCTTCTGGGAAGCCAGAAGAGACCTCCAGGTGAATCTGCATTTCTGGAGCACATTGAAGGAGAATGGTGAAAGGAAAGTGGGGAGAGAAGAAGGGAAAAAATCTAACATGTACTGAATACTAGCTTTGCACTGGGAACATCACATTTATTATATCATTTAATCCCTCACCAATCCCATGAGATGATTATTATTTTCCCCTATTTTACAGCAGAGGCTCAGAGTGGTTAAGAAATTTGTCCAAATTCACAGAGCTGGTAAGAGTATGAGAAAAGACTTAATGTTTGCGTGATCTTACACTCATCCTTCAGTAACTCACCAGAGCATTCAGCTTGTGTCAACTGCAAGTCCCAAATTTCATGGGTGTCTCAAGATTTTGTTTTGTTTTCTTTTCTTTAAAATTTAAGGAAATGTTGCAAACTACTTCATAACCTGTTTGCTTTTATATCAAATAATATATTTAGTTATTTTCCATTCAGTATAGTTAGGACTCCAAAGCAATGAGCTACTTTTATTTTATAGCTTTAGGTGTTCCTTGCTATATCATCAGCTATCCATTAAAGATAGTCTGTGTGCTCAGTTGCTTCAGTCGTGTCTAACTCTTTGTGACCCCATGGACTGTAGCCCACTAGGCTCCTCAGCCCATGGAATTTTCCAGGCAAGAATGTTGGAGTGGCTTGCCGTGCCCTCCTCCAGGGGATCTTCCTGACCCAGGAATCAAACCTGCATCTCTTATGTCTCCTGCATTGGCAGGGTTCTTTACCACTAGCACAACCTGGGAAGCTCTAAAGATGATCTAACCAAGGATTAATACTCCCAAAGAAGGGAGACAAGGACATTTACATTGTTATAGGTTGCTAATTTTCAACTTAATGCCTAGATTTTGCTTTAAGACAGTGATTTTTCACTATCTTCATTTATCAGGAGAGGTTTGTAAGAGTCATTGAATTATGTTTTGGCAGCTCCTGGAATTTGTCTCATGTTCTTGAAAGAAGGGACTTGGGAAGCCCAAAGACCCAAGCCAAATAAAAGCTGCAGATATTGGAGGGCCATTATTTTCCTAACTCCCCTTCTCTAAGATGGTGGGAATATCAGTGAAGATGATAATAAAACTGTACATTCTAAATTGTATAAATAAATGAATATGTTGGCCAGAATAAGAGCCAGGATTCTCATAGTAGAGAAGGGAGATTCAAAAATGGGAATGGGAAGTCTTGAGAAAAAGTGTGGTGTTGAATGGGAAGTGGAAGTTATCTACCCATGGTTGTGTATGTGTGTGTGCATGCACACGTACAAGTATACCAAGAGATGTATATGTAGGCATATATATGTATGTGTTTGTGCTAAGTCATTTCAGTTGTGACTGACTCTTTGTGACCCTATGGACTGTAGCCCACCAGCTCCTCTGTTCATGGGATTCTGAAGGCAAGAATACTGGAGTGGGTTTCCGTGCTCTCCTCTAGGGGATCTTCCCAACTTAGGGATCAAACCTGTGTCTTCTGCAGCTCCTGAATTACAGGCAGATTCTTTATCACTGAGCCACCAGAGAAGCCCCATATGTATGTGTACTTGCATACAAACACATGTATCCTATCTCTGTTCACTGAAAAAGCCTAGAAGCAATGACAGTCCAGTACCAAAGAACATAATTATCACTAAGATCTTGGTTTCTAATTACTATTCTCCACTGAAAGAACCAGGGCCCCATGGCAAAATGACTGATTTCAGAACATGACAAAACTTGAAGGAGTTCCCACTGTCCAATTCTGGGGGAATTTAAGCATAAAAATAAGTAAATAATGATGGCAACATATTGTAACACAATGAATAAAATAGTAATCCACCATAAATATGTAAATAATAAAAGAGAAGAAAAGAAAGGTATTTATTACATTATAATGTCAACTAATAATGTCAAAAGCAATGGAGTTGGAAAATCACCATTGAACAATCATCATAGTAATATTCAATCCAGGCTAGAATCATCAATAGTTGCTAAGACTAGTGAGTAAACAAGTGGGTGAAAGCTTGATATGGAACAAGATATTTACATAGTCCCAAAGTATCTTCCCACAAATTATCAATTACAAATGGAAATTTTTATAGTGAAAAACCCGGTGAACACTACCTTAACTAAGTGATAAAAGTTAGTTAGCATCACTAATAATGATTTAAAAGGTATCATGTGGTTTTTTATTTAAAATGCAGTGAGAAGACATAACCTGGTTTCTGTAGTACTTAATGCCAAAATTGCATAACATCAATTTAATCTCAAGAAAACATCAGGGAGCCCTAATTGAAGGGCATTCTATGAAATAATAGGTTTTTCTCTTCAAAAACACTGGGGTCATGAAGAAAATAAATGACAGAGCTATTCCAGAATAGAGACTGAAGACATTAAATTCTATAGGTAATGCATGATTGGACCTTAGACTAGGATGAAAAAATACATATGCCAAAAAGAATATTCTTGGAAAATCTGACCAGATGTTAATGCAAACTTTGTATTAAATAATAGCAAATTGCTAATGTAAATTTACTGATTTTGTTCACTGTATTATTGTTCTATAAGAAAAAGTCCTTATCTTTAGTATCAAGAAACCAAATTATTTACATACTGAAGTATTTAGGCATAGAGAGGAATGATGTCTGTGACTTACTCTCAAACCTTTCAGGAAAAATGTCAGAGAGTGTGTGTGAGAGAATAGGTCAGAATGTAAATATTTAGTAAATCTAGGTAAAGGACATATAGGAGAAGTTCTTTGTACTATTTTTGTAAATTTGCATTTGAAATTACAGCAATATTTAAAAGTTACAAGATCATAATAAATTCCAGTCTTATCCTTAATTTCCCCAAACTAATACCCTATAGCAAACGGGAAGAGATATCATTTGTGATATAAAGCTTCTTTTTACAGTTGCTGTAGGTAGTTCATACTAGTAATTATTCTTTGTTTTGACATTGTCTTCATTTAAATACTTCTCCAATATGTCTGTGAGTGTGTATGTGTGGTTTAATTTCATGAGTGTGTTCCCTCTTTTCTCTCTTTCTACACTTGGGTATTTTCAGTGTCACACGGAAGACTGTGCAGCCTGAAACTGTATCCACTAGAGGCACATTCTCCTCATTCTCTGGTAGGTATAAAGCCTAAATACCTCAGGGTCTGTTTATATTTTAAGGTCAAGAAGCAGTCTATGTGAGAGAGAATGCTCTGGATTTTGTAGTCAAATTAATCTATTTCAAAGCCCCTCTCTGCCATTAACTAATTTAAATCTGTTTCTAAATCTTAACATGCATAAGTATTGTGATAAAGTTACCAATTATGCAAAATGCTTGGAACTCAGTAATCAACAAATGGAAAATATTTTTATTTTAATTCCATTCCACTGTTTGCAGAATTACACCTAATATTAACGTTCTTGTAGTTCCTGTAGTTGATATGAAACAAGATATATACATAATCCCAAAATACCTTCCCACAAGTTAAAAGATTTTTTTTTAATTGGAGGCTAATTACTTTACAATTTTGTGGTGGTTTTTGCCATACATTCGCATGAATCAGCCATTGGTGTACATGTGTTCCCCATCCTGACCCTCCCTCCCACCTCCCTTCCCATCCCATCTCTCTGGGTCATCCCAGTCACCAGCCCTGAGCACCCTGTCTCATGCATCGAACCTGGACTGGCGATCTATTTCATATATGATAATATACATGTTTCAATGTTATTCTCTCAAATCATCCCACCCTCGCCTTGTCCCACAGAGTCCAAAAGACTGTTCTTTACATCTGTGTCTCTTTTGATCTCTCACATATAGGGTCATTGTTACCATATTTCTAAATTCCATATATATGTGTTAATATATTGTATTGGTGTTTTCTTTCTGACTTTCTTCACTCTGTATAATAGGCTCCAGTTTCATCCACCTCATTAGAACTGATTCAAATGCATTCTTTTTAATAGCAGAGTAATATTCCATTGTGTATATGTACCACAGCTTTCTTATCCATTCTTCTGCCAATGGATATCTAGGTTACTTCCATGTCCTGGCTATTATAAACAGTGCTGTGATGAACATTGGGGTACACATACATCTTTCAGTTCTGGTTTCCTTGGTGTGTATGCCCAGAAGTGGGATTGCTGGGTTGTATGGCAGTTCTATTTCAGTTTTTTAAGGAATCTCCACACTGTTCTCCATAGTGGCTGTACTAGTTTGCATTCCCACCAACAGTGTAAGAGGGTTCCTTTTTCTCCGCACCATCTCCAGCATTTATTGTTTATACACTTTTGGATAGCAGCCATTCTGACGAGCATGAGATGGTACCTCATTGTGGTTTTGATTTGCATTTCTCTGATAATGAGTGATGTTGAGCATCTTTTCATGTGCTTGTTAGCCATCTGTATGTCTTCTTTGGAGAAATGTCTGTTTAGTTCTTTGGCCCATTTTTTGATTGGGCCACTTATTTTTCTGGAATTGAGCTGCAGGAGTTGTTTGTATATTTTTGAGATTAATTCTTTGTCACTTGCTTCATTTGCTATCAATTTATCCCACTCTGAAGGCTGTCTTTTCACCTTGTTTATAGTTTCTTTTGTTGTGCAAAAGTCATTTATTTATTTTTGCTTTTATTTCCATTACTCTGGGAGGTGGGTCATAGAGAACCCTGCTGTGATTTATGTTGGAGAGTGTTTTTCCTATGTTTTCCTCTAGGAGTTTTATAGTTTCTGGTCTTATGTTTAGACCTTTAATCCATTTTGAGTTTATTTTGTGTATGGTGTTAGAAAGTGTTCTAGTTTCATTCTTTTACAAGTGGTTGACCAGTGTTCCCAGCACCACTTGTTAAAAAGATTGTCTTTTCTCCATTTTATATTCTTGCCTCCTTTGTCAAACATAAGGTGTCCATAGGTGCGTGGGTTTATCTCTGGGCTTTTCTATTTTGTTCCATTGATATATGTTTCTGTCCTTGTGCCAGTACCATACTGTCTTGATGACTGTTGCTTTGTAGTATAGCCTGAAGTCAGGCAGGTTGATTCTTCCAGTTCCATTCTTCTTTCTCAAGATTGCTTTGTATATTCAAGGTTTTTTTGTATTTCCGTACAAATTGTGAAATTATTTGTTCTAGTTCTGTGAAAAATACCATTGGTAGCTTGATAGGGATTGCATTCAATCTATAGATTGCTTTGGGTAGTGTACTCATTTTCACTATATTGATTCTTCTGATTCATGAACATGGTATATTTCTCCATCAATCTGTGTCATCTGTGATATCTTTCATCAGTGTTCTATAGTTTTCTATATATAGATCTTTTATTTCTTTAGGTAGATTTATTCTTAAGAATTTTATTCTTTTTGTTACAATGGTGAATGGAATTGTTTCCTTAATTTCTCTTTCTGTTTTCTCATTGTTAGTATATAGGAATGCAAGGGATTTCTGTGTGTTAATTTTATATCCTGCAACTTTCCTGCATTCAATTATTAGCTCTAGTAATTTTCTGGTGGAGTCTTTAGGGTTTTCTATGTCATCTGCAAACAGTGAGAGTTTTACTTGTTCTTTTCCAATCTGGATTCCTTTTATTTCTTTTTCTGCTCTGATTGCTGTGGCTAAAGCTTCCAAAACTATGTTGAATAGCAGTGATGAGAGTGGGCATCCTTGTCTTATTCCTGACTTTAGGGGAAGTGCTTTCAATTTTTCACCATTGAGGATAATGCTTGCTGTGGGTTTATCATATATGGCTTTTAATATGTTGAGGTATGTTCCTTCTATGCCTGCTTTCTGGAGGGTTTTTATCATGAATGGGTGGTGAATTTTGTCAAAGGTTTTCTCTCCATCTATTGAGATAATCATGTGGTTTTTATCTTTTAATTTGTTAATGTGGTGTATCACATTGATTGCTTTGCAAATACTAAAGAATCCTTACATCCTTGGGATAAAGCCCACTTGGTCATGATGTATGATCTTTTTAATATGTTGTTCGGTTCTGTTTGCTAGAATTTTGTTAAGGATTTTTACATCTATGTTCATCAGTGATATTGGCCTATAGTTTTCTTTTTTTGTGGCATCTTTGTCTGATTTTGGTATTAGGGTGATGGTGGCCTCATAGAATGAGTTTGGAAGTTTACCTTCCTCTGCAATTTTCTGGAAGAGATTGTATAGGATAGGTGATAGCTCTTCTCTAAACTTTTGGTAGAATTCACATGTGAAGCCATCTGGTCCTGGGCTTTTGTTTGTTGGAAGATTTCTGATTACAGTTTCGATTTCTGTGCTTGTGCTGGGTCTGCTAAGATTTTCTTTCTTCCTGGTTCAGTTTTGGAAAGTTATACTTTTCTAAGAATTTGTGAAAAAAAAAACTAATAAAAAAAAAAAGAATTTGTGCATTTCTTCCAAGTTGTCCATTTTATTGGAATATAGTTGCTGATAGTAGTCTCTTATGATCCTTTGTATTTCTGTGTTGTCTGTTGTGATTTCTACATTTTCATTTCTAATTTTGTTAATTTGATTCTTCTCCCTTTGTTTCTTGACGAGTCTGGCTAATGCTTTGTCTATTTTATTTATCTTCTCAAAGAACCAGCTTTTAGCTTTGTTGATTTTTGCTATGGTCTCTTTTTTTTCTTTTGCATTTATTTATGCCCTAATTTTTAAGATTTATTTCCTTCTACTAACCCTGGTGTTCTTCATTTCTTCCTTTTCTAGTTGCTTTAGGTGTACAGTTAGGTTATTTACTTGATTTCTCTCCTATTTCTTTCTTTTTTTTTCATTTATTTTCATTAGTTGGAGGCTAATTATTTTACAGTATTGTAGTGGTTTTTGCCATACATTGACATGAATCAGCCATGGATTTACATGTGTTCCCCATCTCGATCCCCCCTCCCCCCTCCCTCCCCATCCCATCCCTCTGGGTCTTCCCTGTGCACCAGCCCTGAGCACTTGTCTCATGCATCCATCCTGGGCTGGTGATCTGTTTCACCCTTGATAGTATACTTGTTTCAATGCTATTCTCTAAGAACATCCCACCCTCACCTTCTCCCACACTTGAGGTAGGCTTTATGGCTATGAACTTTCCCCTTATCACTGCTTTTACTGAATTCCATAGGTTTTGGGTTGCTGTGCTTTCATTTTCATTCGTTTCTATGCATATTTTGATTTCCTTTTTTGATTTCTTATGTGATTTGTTGGTTATTCAGAAGTGCGTTGTTTAGCCTCCATATGTTTGTACTTTTCATAGTTTTTTTTTTTTCCTGTAATTGACATCTAATCTTACCACATTGTGATCAGAAAAGATGCTTGAGATGATTTCAATTTTTTTGAATTTACCAAGTCTAGATTTATGGCCCAGGATGTGATCTATTCTGGAGAAGGTTCCATGTGCATTTGAGGAAAAGGTGAAATTGATTGTTTTGGGGTGAAACGTCCTATAGATATTTATTAGGTCTAACTGGTCCATTGTATCATTTAAAGTTTGTGTTACCTTCCCATAGATGGACCCGTCTATATGGTACCCATCTCGGGTACTCCACAAAGGCACAGATTTTGTTGGGTCTGCGTTTTGTGCCCTTTCAAGGTCCAAGCAGTTCAGACGACCAGGTGCTTGGTGGGTGCACTCTCCCTGATAAGTTGTGGTGCATATTATCACCTCCCTGGTCCCAGCCACTCGGTTTCCAGGGTGCGCAACAGGAGTGCTCTCTCAGGTGTGCCGTGTATCTCCTCTGGAGAGATGATCTCTGGCTGTGACCCTCCTGGTGGATGTCAACCATCCAGGACCCCAGGAAGACTTGGCTAGCAACTGGAAGCCTGCTCGCAGTTTGGTAGGTGATGCCGTCTCTAGGGCCACGCTGCCCGCCTGCCTCTCTGCCTCTGATGTGGGATGGGCCCATCTGCAGCCAGCTAACTCTCCTCTGGTATTCACGCAGTCCTTTGTTCTTTGAGCAGCCTGGCAGTGCCTTAGGAAAGTTCTCTTCTCTCTCTCTCTCCTCTTTTTTTTTTTTTTCCTCTCTGGCCATCCCATGATTTGGGTTGCTACCTCATGTTAGCACCCTCAAACTGTTCTCAGGGCATTCAGGCCCAGTCCTTACCCTAAGCAAAGCAGCCCACACCTCCCTTTTCAGCCCCAGCTTGCTGGTGGCTGACGTGAGCATCTGGGCTACTTCTCTGCGGGGAGTTGTCATCAGGTGCATAATCTGTGGGTTTTATTTATTTATTTTTTCCTCCCAGTTATGTTGCCCTCTGAGATTCCAAAACTCCCCACAAACCCGCCAGTGAGAGGGTTTCCCAGTGTTTGGAAACTTCTCCTCTTTTAGGACTCCCTCCCCAGGATGGGTATCCATCCTTAACTCTTTTGTCTCTCTTTTTATCTTTTATATTTTGTCCTACCTCCTTTTGAAGGCAACGGGCTGCCTTTCTGGGTGCCTGGTGTCCTCCGCCAGCATTCAGAAGTTGTTTTGTGGTATTTGCTCAGCATTCAAATGATCTTTCAATGAATTTGTTGGGGAGAAAGTGGTCTCCCCATCCTATTCCTCAGCCAACTTAGGACCGCCCCCCTCACAAACAGAAATTTTTATAGAGACAAACACCACTTTAACCAAGTGATAAAAGTTAGCATAACTAATAATGATTTAAAGAGTATCATGTAACTCTTTATTTGATGCACTGAAAAGGCACAGCCTGGTTTCTGTTGTGCTTAATGCCAAAATTGCATAACCTCTATGCAAAGGGACATATTGTACTATGCCAATGGAAAGATGGAAAGACAGCTAACAAACTCAAACTCTTCGAAAAGTAAATTGGCAGTAATCTCAAAGATAAGCCAAATTAACCTCCATTTCTGAATATATTTTTTAATTGAAGTAGAGCTGATTTACAATACTGTGTTAGCCTCAGGTCTACACCATAGTGATTTGTTGTGGTTTTTTTGGTAGATCATATTCCGTGATAGGTTATTACAAGATACTGGGTATAGTTTCCTGTGCTATACATATCACATATATTTGAAATCTAAAAAAAATCATACAAGTAAATCTATACACAAATCTGATATTTTTTAAATGATTGTTATTCTTTCCTTCTAATAGTTTAAAAAATGAAATAGATCTACTAGGCTTATAAGAAAAACAAATAAACAGAAGTCACCTGATCTCTCTACTCTATACCCCAGAGGTCTTTTAGCTACTTATTCTGATGTTAACATCCATATATATTTTTGTGCATGTGTTACATGTTATATATGTACATATGTTTATATGTACATACATATATTTTAAATATATGTGCATATGTTATGTATCAGTTCAGTTCAGTTCAGTCGCTCGGTCGTGTCCAACTCTTTGCGACCCCACGAATCATAGCACGCCAGGCCTCCCTGTCCATCAACGACTCCCAGAGTTTACTCAAACTCATGTGCATTGAGTCGGTGATGCCATCCAGCCATCTCATCTTCTGTTGTCCCCTTCTCCTCCTGCCGCCAATCCCTCCCAGCATCTGAGTCTTTTCCAATGAGTCAACTCTTTGCATGAGGTGGCCAAAGTATTGGAGTTTCAGCTTCAGCATCAGTCCTTCCAATGAACATCCAGGACTGATCTCCTTTAGGATGGACTGGTTGGATCTCCTTGCAGTCCAAGGGACTCTCAAGAGTCTTCTCCAACACCACAGTTCAAAAGCATCAATTTTTCGGCACTCAGCTTTCTTCACAGTCTGAATACATATGTTTAAATTGCTTGTTTTTGATATGTCTGTTTTAGATACAGTTCCATTGTTTTCCAGCTTCTAATGTTGCAACTGGTACTCTTATTTTGTATAGCTTGTAAGTGATTTAATCATTTGGTCTGGAATAACAGAGCAGGATCTTCTCTTTATCTTTGGAGTTCTGAGTTACCAAATAAAGTACATTGGTATAGACTTTTTTCATTAATTTATTCTTATAGGGCCCTTGCAGTTGGAAGACTCAAGTCCATCAATTCTGGGCAATGTTCTTACATTATTTCTTATAGAACGCAAAAAATAATTCTGGGAAGAAAGTTACTTTCTGAAACTTTTACTTGCCTGTTGTACAAAAAAACCCTTTTGTCCTTATTGTAAATCATTTTGCCTTTTGGTTCCAACTGAATATTCTAATGCATGAGTGCACACACAGTTGTGTCCAACTTTTTGCCACCCCATGGACTGTAGCCCATCAAGCTCCTCTGTCCATGGAATTTTCCAGGCAAAAATAACTGGAGCAGGTTATCATTTCCTTCTTCAGGGGTATTGTAATCAGATTTCTTTTTTTTTTTAATACCATATGACTTTATTTTTACAACATAAAAACAAGATAGAGGATGAGTTCAGTACAGCTTTAGTTTAAACTCTATTTGATGTTTCTGACTACATAGGGAAGAATATAATCATGTGAAATAAAAATTATGCATTTTATGAATATAAACATCATGTTCAACTGAAAAAGACCCAAGTGAAACTATGAAAGTGTGAAAGAATCAATGGCAGAATATAAGGCATGCTTAAGCTAGTAATAAATACTAACAATAATTCTACGGTATTTGCATTTTTTTAACTTTTTATTTTGTATTGGAGTATAGCCTATTAACAGTGTTGTGATTGTTTCAGGTGAAGAGCAAAGGGACTCAGCCGTTCATATACATGTATCCGTTCTCCTCCAAACTCCTCTCCCATCCAGGCTGCCACATAACATTGAGCAGAGTTCCCTGTACTATACAATAGGTCCTCGTTGGTTATGCATTTTAAATATAGCAGTATATACTTGTCCATGCCAAACTCCCTAACTATCCCTTCCCCCATCCTTCCCTCTGGCAACCCTAAGTTCGTTCTCTAAGTCTGAGAGTCTGTTTCTGTTTTGTAAGTTCATTTGTATCATTTCTATTTTAATTCCATATATAGGAATGTCATATAATATTTCTCCTTCTCTGACTTATTTCACTCAGTGTGACAGTCTCTAGGTCCATCAAATTTTTGATTTTTAGTTGAATTTTTAATTTCCAAAAACTCATTCTTAATCTCTGATGATACTAGTTTAGTTTTTCTGTTATGTACATTATCTCAGTGTTAATATATTTTTGTGTGTGTTGAAATCTTTCCCCAAATATTTGGTGATTGTTGGTGGCCCATTTATATTTAAAGATGAGATTACAAAAAAATTGATCAGTAGTTTTGTCCCTGGGAGTGCCTTTTTGACCAATGGACTTCATAATTAAATAATTAAATGGTAAAGCATATTTTTCATTGAAAACTCCCCAAATGTCAGTATCTATGGATCTTCTCTCTAGGAAAGTTTAGTCTCATCAGCAAAGAATCTTTCATCACTTGCCAGGAAAGTCTGGGGCTGACTGCCTTTGTTCTGGTATTGAGTGAGAGTAGAGGACTAGAGTTTCACCTTTACTGTGCAAACTTTCATTCAATTCCCTTTTATGATCTGTCTGAAACATAAGAACGTCTTCCAGTGCGCATAGATTTCACAGGCATCACCAGGCACTCTTCCACCAAGAAGCAGTGGGTTTATGCAGAGTGTAGTAGACTGCTGAAACTTCAGTTACAAGGCCAGCTTGGGGGAAAAAAATCACCTTGCAACTGTCAATGTGTGATGCTTTCTTCTTTATAATTACAACACAGGAGTCCTGAAACCAACGGATACAAATAGAAGTGTCTCCTCTAACTACTGTATCTAATAACCCATTGGAAATGTTTTTATTCTAATTACTACAAACTTTGGTTCAGTGTGTGTGTATGTCTTAGGAGTCAAGAGAGAAATCCTTGCACCAGAAAACCTAAGTATGGTTCCAATAGTGGAAGCTGAAACTGTTACCAGGTCATTTTGGGCTCCTCATGTCACTGAACCAACAGCCATATTGTTACTGTACTAAGTAATTTATTGGGATTATCAGGGGAAAATTTGGTTGCTGCTATCCAATATGGGCTTCCCTGTTGGCTCAGTGGTAAAGAATCTGCCTATCAATGCAGGAGGCATGGGTTCAATCCCTGGGTTGGGAAAACGCCTTGGAGAAGGAAATGGCAATCCACTCCAGTATTCTTGCCTGGGAAATTCCATGGAAAGAGGAGCCTGGTGGGTTACAGTCCATGGGGTTACAAAGAGTCAGACATGACTTAGTGACTAAACAATGACAACACAATATGGGCAAGGACTGTATGCAAACCTAGGGCATTCCCCAGGGCACATTTTGCTTTACTCAGTAGTCCTTATGCTGAAAGACTGAATCATTGCAATAAAACCAGACATCATAGAAAAGTCTACAAGTCATTAAAAAGTCTACAAGTGACAAATGCTGGAAAGGGTGTAGAGGAAAGGGAACCCTCTTACACTGTTTGTGGGTTATAAATTGGTGCAGCCACTATGGAAAACAGAATGGAAGTTTCTTAAAAAACTAAAAATAGAGCTACCATATGATCCAGCAATCCCACACCTAGGCATATATCTAGAGAAAATTCTAATTTGAAAATATATATGCACCCCTATGTTCACAGCAGCACTATTTACAATAGCGAAGACATGGAAGCAACCTAAATGCTCATCAACAGATGAATGGATAAAGAAGATGTGCAAGATATATACTCCATCATATCTATCTATCTATCTATCTATCTATCTATCTATGATGGAATACTACTCAGCCATAAAAAAGAATGAAATATTGCCATTTGCAGCAACTTGAGTGGACCTAGAGACTATCATTATAAGTGAATTAAGCCAGACTGCAAAGGGTGATATCACTTATATGTGAACTTTAAAAAATTATGCAACTGAACTGATTTACAAAACAGAAACATACTCACAGACATAGAAAAAAAACTTATGCTTGCCAAAAGGGAAAGGAGTGGGGATAAATTAGGATTTGGGGATCAACAGCTACACACTACTATATAGAAAATAGATAAACAAGGACCTACTATATAGCACAGGGAACCATATTTGTTATCTTGTAAAAGAAAAAAAAAAAAACATAGTTCAAAAGAAAAAAAAAAAAGACTTCAAAGATTCATATCCTTTACAGGTTAAAATTTTGACTACCCCACAATAAAGATTATCATACAACTTACATGCCAGCAAAGGATAAGGCATATGTAATACAAGGTAGATGAAAAATCAACATAACCCTCATAAGATACTACAGAAGAGGGGTCCAACACAGCTACAACTGATTCCCTTTCCCAGACTGTATTATATGAACTCTGGTGATAGCTAATGTTTTATATTTTAGGTAAGAACATGATGAGATTTTTATCATCTTTCCATGATATAGTAGTTAATGGGACTTCATGGACTCTGTTGGGGAAATGAAGGTTTCATCCTAATGAAATACAGAAGTGGATACTGCTAATCAAAAGGAGTAGACTGTATGAGATGACTTCTGTTTGACGCCCCCACTCCTGATTCATTTTCTACTATTCTTTCAACTTTTCTCAGTCACTCTCAACCCCATCACCACCACCACAAAACTCTTTTCTTCCCCAGAAGGTGGCTGATGTGGATCACACCAACAGGTTCTTGTTGGGTTTGGTCAGTGGAAATACCTGGCAAATAGTCTACAGGGAACTGAGGAGTGTGAGACAGGGTATTTACTCTTTTAGTTCTCTCCTTGAAAGGCTGCATTGGGCTGGCTATTTTCCTCAACCAAAGACCACTCACTGCTTCACGTAAGATGACCAACTTCTATACAACATTTTTTCCACTTTTTCATATGCTTTCAAGGAATCCGCCTGCAATGCCGGAGACCTGGGTTCGATCCCTGGGCTGGAAAGATCCCGAGGAGAAGGGAAAGGCTACCCACTCCAGTGTTCTGGCCTGGAGAATTCCATGGACTGTATAGTTCATGGGGTCACAAAGAGTCAGACACTACTGAGTGACTTTCGCTTTCACTTTTCACTTTCACTTTCAAGCCTAGAATCAGGACGTTTTGGCTGCCTTGAGCCCTATGTTCCTACATGAAAAGAAACCCTTCTTGAATTGTCCTATTTTAAATGTACCATCTCTATTTCCTAAGGGGACCAGCTCTGATTCCATATACATACCATGATAGATTTTAGATAAGTAGATTTTTAAAAAGTTCCTATTGGGGCTTATTTAGTTCCACCCCTACACACACACACACACACACACACACACACACACAATTCAAAATTTTTGCTATTAATAACACTGTAAATAATACACTTTGGCTAAACCCTAGTGGAAGTTTGTCTTCATTTCCCTAGGATTCATTTTTAAAAGTGAGATTCTGGCTCAAAGATATTTTTAAGTATCTTAATACAGATTTCTATATTGCCTTCCAGTAAACTTGTGACAACTTATGCTGATTTATATCAGCCATATATGAGGCAACTTAATTCATTCAACTTTAGTTAAAATTGGGTGTTAATATTTTATAATTTGCAAATTTACAGATGAAACAATTTCATTGTTGGTATAATTTGAATTTCTTTTATTATTTCTCAAGTTGAACATTTTCATATGCTCATTTTCCATTTATATATCTTTTTTTCTTTATAAATTGAATGTTATGTCCTTTGCCCTTTTGTGTATTTCAGGTTTCACCTTTTTTCTTAGGTTAAAATACTTACCCCTTGTCAGTATTCATTTTTCATGATAGAAAGAGCAAAAATAAGAAATGAGGGGCACAATGATTTTTTTTCAGTGTAGGATTTCTGAAGGACTGATCAGAGATATTTTCTAGAGTTATTTTTAGGGAAAATTGTATTCTCTTCCTGAAAAGAACACAATGATTATCATTAACATCAGCAGGATCTGCATGAATAAGTTATCAACAGAATAAAAAAAAAATTCTTCGAATGGATATCAAAATTTACAACATTAGTGTTATTTAAAATTCTAGGCTTTTAAATGCAATACTTTTTCACAGGAAGTATCATTGCTTTCAATTTCTTTTCTCCAGGCAACATTAACT
Organism: Cervus elaphus; assembly: GCF_910594005.1. Taxonomy (NCBI): domain Eukaryota; kingdom Metazoa; phylum Chordata; class Mammalia; order Artiodactyla; family Cervidae; genus Cervus; species Cervus elaphus. Next base: position 132,387,285 of record NC_057848.1, on the reverse strand, counting down.
CTTTGTTTTTACGAAGGGAAAAAAAAAAAAGTTACCAATAACAAGAAAAGAAAAGGCTATTCCTTGGTAGAGACAAATTTGCAATCACACATGATGGAAAGTGGAAATAGACAAAGTCACAAAGTAACAGCTTATTTGCATTTCATCTCCATGAAGTTTCTGCCCCTGTAGAATATCCTTAAAAAAAAAAAAAAAAAAAAAAAAGATGGTTTCACTACATGACTACACAGGAGGTTTGAAGCAGAGATAACTCATTCTTCCTATTTTAAAACAATAATAAACACTAACACGTCACTGTTCAGTCTCCATTAGGGCAGAGTATTTACTTCCATACTATTATAGACAATTGAAAATCAGCTTATACTGTTCCTGATAGTCAAATGCCATTCAGAAATTAGAGTTCCTCCCTGAAGTAACACCTTCTGGCTTCCCTGATGACTCAACTGACATGGTCAAATTGTCAAATCAGTCTCCATCTCTCTCTCTCTCTCTTGTTGTTATTATTATTACTATTCCCTGTTATTTTACCTCAGGGTATCCTCCCAGCTCACCTGAGCTATGGTAATAGCTGCTAAAACCTCATTGTAGTGAGGTCACACTGCTGACCTCACTGTGAGTCTCACTTTTTCTAATTCACTCTCCTGGATATCATGAGACCAACTTTCTAAAATGTACATCTGGCCATTCTCACTCCCCTTCAATAGTTCCCTATTGTCTACAGAATAACTTATGAGATTCTTAGCATGGAAAGTTGTACCTTTTAATACCTAGTTTCTGCAGGTTGTTTCGGGTTGTTGTTTTTTTTTTTAATATTTGTTTATTTGACTGTGATGGGTCTTGGTTGAAGCACACAAGATCTGCGTTGCATCACACAGGATCTTTGTGGTGCACAGACTCTCTAGTTTCGGTGCTCAAACTTCAACATTTGCATAAACAAGCATTCAGAAGAGAAACTATGTTGGGCAAAAGATGTTTGTTTTTAAGAATCCAGGGTAAGCTTCTGCATCAAGTTGCTTATATCAAACTAATTAGTTAGAAGTGGCATATGCATATAAAAAGAAAAAGCAAGTGCATGAGTCAAGGTCCCAACTGAAAACAGATGGCACATTCCAATTAAGATAATTTGAGGAGGTGTGATTTACAAAGGGTAGGAAAACAAAGGTTTGGACAGGATGGAGGAAACTCTTTGCCCTGTTACAGATACTTTTAGCTATTTCTACCCCTATGCCTGAAGGGATGAAGAGGTAAAGAAAAAGAGAGTTCATTAGAACCTGGAAGGAGAGAAAATTTCACAGAAGAATCTTAAGAACAGTGACTTTGGGGCAAGGGACACAGCCAACTCAAGATGACCTTAAAAAGAAGACTCCAGGGAGAAAGCATCCTTCTAATTTTTCTCCTTTAATCTGTCACTGAGTCTCTTCATTTGTCAGATACAATTGGAAACCAGAGGGCAATGAAGTCCTGTGATACATTCCATACAGTCTCCAAGAGCACAGAACAAGGTAGAGAAGTTTGAGAGTGAATCTGGAGGAAGACAAAAGATAACCAACACAGCAAGCATCTTACACTTCCTTGAATCATCAGAGACTTCCTTGAATCATTGAAGAGCCTGGCAGATCAATGTATACATAGTAGGAACTCACAAGAGCTTGTGGACAGTGTAAAAATTAGTGCTTAATCATTCAGTTGTGTCCAACTTTTTGTGACCCCATGGACTGTAGCCAATCAGGCTCCTCTGTCCATGAGGATTCTCTAGGCGAGAATACTGGAGTGGGTTGCCATTCCCTTCTCCAGGGGATCTTCTCAACCCAGGGATCGACCCCGGGTCTCCTGCATTGCAGGTGGATTCTTTGCCATCTGAGGTAGTCTTTGCAGGTAGTCTGAGCCACCAGGGAAGCCCATTAAGACTGATATTTAAAAGTAAAGAGAGAAAATACATTATGCAAACACTTAACAAAAAAAAGCTGGGGTAGTTATGTTAATTTGAGATAAAATAGACTTCAGAGCAAAGAAATTTATCAGCGGTAAAGAGAGGCACTGCATAATAACAAAGGAATCAGTACTTCAAAAGACATAACAATCCTAAACATGTGTGATCTTAACAACAGAGCACCAAAATAACATGAGGCCAAAACTGATTAAAGTGAAAGAAGAAATAGACAAGTTCAATATAATAGTTGGAGACTTCAATATATCTGTCAGTAATTGATAGGTGAAATAGTAAGAAAATCAATTAGGATATAGGAGAACTGAACAACAATATCAGAACACTCCATCCAACATCAGTATATTCATACATTCTTCTCAAACTTTTCAAACATATATTTAAACTTCCATGGAATATTCCTCAAGAGAGGTCACATTCTGGATCATAAGATATACCTTAACAAAGTTAAAAGAGTAGACATCCTACAAAGTATGTTCCCAGAGCACAACAGAATTTTAAAAAGAAATCAACAACAGAAGAGAGCTGAAAAGCCCCAAATATTTGGAAATTAAGCAACACATATGTAATAACAGATTGGTCAAAGAAGAAGTCTCAAGAACTTAATGTAAAAATTATTTCTAATTAAATAAAAATATAACCTCAAAATTTGTGAGATCAGTGAAAACAGAGGGAAAATTTTAGCATTCAATACATATGTTAGGTAAAGAAGAAAGACCTAATATCAATAAGGTAAGCTTAACCCCTACGAAGCACAGGAAAGAAGAGCAATATAAGCCTAAAGCAAGTAGTAGGAAAAATGTTAAAAATTAGAATAGATCAGTCATAGAAAAATGAAATATTTCCTTTTGCAGCAACATGGATGAACAGAGAGATTTTCATACTAAGTGAAGTCAAAGATTATATGGTATAACTTATATATGTAATGTAAAAAATAATACAAATGAATCTATCTACAAAGCAGAAACATATTCACAGACATAGAAAATAAGCTTATGTTACCAAAGGGGAAAGGGAGGTGGGGGTATAATTTATGAGTTTGGGATTAACAGATACACACTATTATATATAAAATAATTAGCAAGGATTTACTCTGTAACATGGGGAACAATATTCAATATCTTGTAATAACCTATGATGGCAAATAATATGAAATATATATATATGTATATATATATCTATCTCACAGAATCACTTCACTATGTACTTGAAACTAATACAATAATGTAAATCAACTGTATTTCAACAACAAAAAAGTGAGAGTAGTAATCTGTGAAACTGAAAACAGGAAAACAACAGAGAAAAATCAAAAAACCAATAAAATTGATAAACCTGTAGACAGATTCAGTTCAGTTCAGTTCAGTCACTCAGTCATGTCCGACTCTTTGCGACCCCATGAACTGCAGCATGCCAGGCCTCCCTGTCCATCAGCAATTCCTGGAGCATAGACAGATTAACCAAGAAAAAAGAGATAAAACTGAAATTACCAATATCAGAAATGAAAGAGAGTTCATCACTATGAATCACGTGGACATTAAAAAGATAATAAAAAAATACTAAGAACATATCTAAGCCCATAAATTTGACAACTAGAAGAAATGGACCAATTCCTTATACACTATCAAAACTCACAAAGGAGAAATAGTTAACCTGAATAGCCTTATATTTATTAGTGAAAGTGAACTAACAATAAATTTCCCCAAAAAAGCACTAGGCTCTGGTTATTTCATTGGTAAAATGTACCAAATATTTAAAGAAGAAATGATAACAATTTTTCATAATCTCTTCCAGAAAATAGAAACAGAAAGAACACCTCCTCACTCATTCTAAAAAAAAAGCATAGTGTTTCACCTATTCAATCCTCATGTCCTTCCCTAAGTCCCTGGAAACCCTTAATGTTTTTACTATCTCTATAGTTTTGTCTATTTGAGAATATATGATACTGTGATGGTGAAAGTAAGACATTAAGCATTTGTCAAAATCCATACAATGTTATAGAACAAAGAGTATGCCTTACTATGTGCAAATTTTAAAAATCATTTAGGAGGTTGAGAGGCCCCAGAATGGAATGTAGAATGTAACCAAAGAATCTACATGTATTACAAAAGTTTGAAGTAGTCTCACTGAAGCAAGTGGGGAAAAAGGTGCTGACTTAAGTTATTTTCGTCAAAGGCAAATAGAGTTTTGCCAAGAGAACGCACTGGTCACAGCAAACATCCTCTTCCAACAACACAAGAGAAGACTCTACACATGGACATGACCAGATTGTCAATACTGAAATCAGATTGATTATATTCTTTGCAGCCAAAGATGGAGAAGCTCTATACAGTCAGCAAAAGCAAGACCTGAAGCTGACTGTGGCTCAGAACATGAACTCCTTATTGCCAAATTCAGATGTACATTGAAGAAAGTAGAGAAAGTCACTAGACCATTCAGGTATGATTTAAATCAAATCCCTTACACTCATACATGGAAGTGACAAATAGTTTCAAGGGATTAGATCTGATAGAGTGCCTGAAGAACTATGGATGGAGGTTCGTGACACTGTACAGGAGGCAGGGGAAAAGACCATCCTCAAGAGAAAGAAATGCAAAAAAGGCACAATTGTTGTCTAACAAGGTCTTACAAATAGCGGAGAAAAGAAGAGAAGCTAAAGGCAAAGGGGAAAAGGAAAGATATACCCATTTGAATGCAGAGTTCCAAAGAATAGCAAGGAGAGATAAGAAAGCCTTCCTCAGCGATCAATGCAAAGAAATAGAGGAAAACAATAGAATGGGAAAGACTAAAGATCTCTTCAAGAAAATTAGAGATACCAAGGGAACATTTCATGCAAAGGTGGGCACAATAAAGGACAGAAATGGTATTGATCTAAGAGAAGCAGAAGAAGAGGTGGCAAGAATACACAGAACTAAACAAAAAAGGTCTTCATGACTCAGACAACCACGATGGCGTGATCACTCACCTAGAGCCAGACATCCTGGAATGTGAAGTCAAGTGGACCTTAGGAAGCATCACTACGCACAAAGCTAGTGTAGGTGATGGAATTCCAGTTGAGTTACTTCAAATCCTAAAAAAAAATGATGCAGTGAAAGTGTTGCACTCAATATGCCAACAAATATGTAAAACTCAGCAGTGGCCAAAGGACTGGAATAGGTCAGTTTTCATTCCAATCCCAAAGAATGGCAATGAATGCCAAAGAATGTTCAAACTACCACACAATTGCACTCATCTCACACACTAGCAAAGTAATGCTCAAAGTTCTCCAAGCCAGGCTTCAACAGTACTTGAACCATGAACTTCCAGATGTTCAAGCTGGATTCAGAAAAGGCAGAGGAACCAGAAATCAAATCAAATCAAATCAACATCTGCTGGATCATCAAAAAAGCAAGAGAGTTCCAGAAAAACATCTACTTCTGTTTTATTGACTATGCTAAAGCCTTGGACTGTGTGGACCACAACAAACTGTGGAAAATTCTTCAAGAGATGGGAATACCAGACCACCTGACCTGCCTCCTGAGAAATCTGTAAGCAGGTCAAGAAGCAAGAGTTAGAACTAAACATGGAACAACGGAGTGGTTCTAAGTGGGGAAAGGAGTACGTCAAGACTGTATATTGTCACCCTGCTTATTTAAATTATATGCAGAGTACATTATGCAAAATGCCTGGCTTGATGAAGCACAAGCTAGAATCAAGATTGCCAGGACAAATATCAATAACCTCAGATATGTAGATGACACCACCCTTATGGTTGAAAGCGAAGAAGAACTGAAGAGCTTCTTGATGAAAGTGAAAGAGGAGAATGAAAAAGCTGGCTTAAAACTCAATATTCAGAAAACTAAGATCATGGCATCTGGTCCCATCACTTCATGGCAAATAGATGGTGATACAATTGAAACAGTGAGAGACTTTTTTTCTTTGGGCTCCAAAATCACCGCAGATGGTGACTGCAGCCATGTAATTAGAAGACATTTGCTCCTTGGATGAAAACTTTTGACTAACCTAGATAGCATATTAAGAAGCAGAGACATTATTTTGCCAACAAAGGTCCATCTAGTCAAAGCTATGGTTTTTCCAGTAGTCATGTATGGATGTGAGAGTTGTACTATAAAGAAAACTGAGAGTCAGAGAATTGAAGCTTTTGAACTGTGGTGTTGGAGAAGACTCTTGAGAGTCCCTTGGACTGCAAGGAGAACCAACCAGTCAATCCTAAAGGAAATCAGTCCTGAATATTCACTGGAAGGACTGATGCTGAAGCTGAAACTCCAATTCTTTGGCCACCTGATGCGAAGAACTGTCTTGTTGGAAAAGACCTTGATGCTGGGAAAGACTGAAGGTGGGAGGAGAAGGGAACAACAGAGGGTGAGATGGTTGAATGTCATCACTGATGTGATGCACATGAGTTTGAGTGTTGATGATGGACAGGGAAGCCTGCCATGCTGCAGTCCATGGGGTTGCATAGAGTCGGACATGCCTGAGTGACTGAACTGAACTAAACTGAAGTTACTTTGGAAATGAGTGGAGTTTATAAGACTAAAAGCAAAAGGATGTATGTTTAACTACTGTGTTCTTGTTGATAAAATTTTTTCCCATAGGGTATGAGTTACCCATTCTGAAAACAGTATTCATACATGCTGGAATTGAACTATTAATTAAATGGATGGCATATAGTAGAAGCCAGATCTTACTGTTGTAGTAGTATATTACAGGGAAGGAAGCTTAAATGATCCATGAGGTAATGGATTAGAGTTGGAGACATCAGTATAAGCCAATTTCAGCTTAATAAAGATATAGATGTTTAATTATATATATATATATATATATGTATGTATGTATATATGTATATATAAAATACCAGGGTTTCCCTGATGGTTCAGACAGTAAAGAATCTGCCTGCAGTGTAGGAGAGCTGGGTTCAAAACCTGGATCAAGAAGAACCCCTGGAGAAGGGAATGGCTAAACACTCCAGTATTCTTGCCTGGAGAATTCCATGGACAGAGGGCTTTAGAGTCCATGGGGTCACGAGGAGTCAGACATGATTGCGTACAGCAAGGAGTCAGACATGACTGAGCAAACACGCATCCATTATGTATTCCAAAAGAGACAAGGACAATTCTGTGATATTCTTCACATTACAGAACTCCTTTCTATGAAATTAGGCTGAGCCCAGACTTCCACTGAACGCACGTCTTTGACTGGCCTCTTCCACCTTGTCTTGATTGCCTTACTTCATTATAGGTTTCATCAGGGACATTCCCTCACTGAACACTTGCACAGGTATCCTTGCCTTGGTCTCTGTTTCTTGGAAAGCTGACCTCAGAGAGTGTGGGAAAAGCTCTCAGTGTTTCTAACATCCTGAAGATATCACGAGTGTGGCTGTTACCATGCCAAATTCTCTAAAGCAAGAGTCTGCTCCTTATTCTGTAAGGAGCTAGAGAATGAAAACTTTAGGCTTTGCATGTCCCATATGGTCTCTGCCACATATTACATTTCTCCTTTCCTTAAAACCCTCTAAAATTATAAACAGCATTCTTAGCTCTTAACTCATACAAAAACAAGCAGCAGGCAGGATTTGGCCCATTGGCTATAGTTTGCTGACCTCTGCTCTAAAGCCTGGAGATGAAGAAAGTTGGCAGGGCCACCCCAGTGCAGAGGGGAGGATTAAGAGGCCTCAGTTATACTTCTGTCTTCTCTGGGGAGGGTTAAAGCAGAGGCTCATCTGACAGAAATGCAAGAGGAATTAACTAATGAGCTTTAAAGGCTCCAAAAACATAATGGGCTCTGCAAAACTAAGTATTCGGGGATTTATCATTAAATATTCATCTGCTGTTTAATCAGTTGTCTTCTGCTTATGATAATTATGAGAAAATTTTTTAGCAAAATGGCTTAATTTAGAAGACCTGAAGATCTCTCCAGAAGCAAAATAGTTCCTAGTGAACTTCTGTGTATTCCTGAGGAAAAAAAGAGCAAGAGACAGAGATACAAGAAACACAGACAGACACTCAGATAGAGGCTGAGACAGAGACAGGGAGGAAGAGGCCACACATAGAGATAAAAGAGAAAGAGCAAAGCAGAGAGGAAGGGATGGGAGGGAGAGGTGGGGGGAAAGGAAGGGAGGAGAGGAAAGGGGAAGAGATAAAAGAAACAGTCTAAGGGAAGAAAATGCAAAACAGATACACACTGAGTGACAGAGAGACAGGGAAAGAGACAGGGGTGGATAGTTAAAAATGGTGAGAGAAAGAAATGGAGAAATAGAATCAGATGAATTGCTCCTGACAAGCAAGATTTTTGGCAACAACTCAAAGCCTGATTTCAACAAGCAAAGCTTAGCTCATCGTTGAATGTGTCTCATTTTTGTTACATTCACAACCCAACATCTATAGTCAGAAGCAGGTAAATATGTGCTGTTTGATTTCAAGAGAATAGACATTTTATATTTTAGAATTCTGGAATATATTTGCTGGATTATCTACTGAAGAGGGCATTAATGATGATGTGAGGTACCCAGTAATGTTTGAGAACAGATACTAAGTAAGACAGAAAAGAGTAGGAAAGGACATATGGAGGGACCATCAGGAGGTAGACAGCACAACCGAAAAACTATTGAACAAAAGCACTTAGGTTCTCAGGAATTCCTGCCAATCCTGTAGTTGAGACACTGTACTTTCAGTACCTGGGGTCTGGGTTCGATTCCTGGTTGGTGAACGAAGAACCTGCAAGACACTCAGTGTAGCCGAAAATTTAGGTTCTAGTCAATATTCCATCACATAATGACCTTGGGAAAGTTACTTGATGTGTCTGAGTATAAATTTCCTCACCTGAAAATTTTTTCTCTCTCTCTTTCTTTTGAGATCATATATGTTGAGGGTAAGGCAAGGACAATGACCTCTCCCTAACCTTCATTCTACATTCTCAGCAATATCCCAGAGAAGAAGATTGAAAATGTTAGAAATAGCATTTTTTAAAAACATGAAATCAGCTATATAAATTGTGAAACACAACCCCCCCTCTTTTTTCAGTAGTGTGTTTGCTTGTTTACTTTTATGTTTCCCCTAAGCAACTGAGGAATTTGGTAAAGAACTCTACAAAGCCGAAAGAAATGAAAAAAATGATGGTGACAGCTTCAGCCTTCTAACATAGTTATATGGATTAGTTGAGGTAATGTATGTAAATTGCTTTTTCAGTGATTAAGTGCCATAAGTATTAATTATATGTGGAGTAATCTTAGACCAATAAAAGCAATACTTATTTTGGTTTCACTAATAACACAGTTTTTCATTTCAAAACACTGAAAACTTTCACCTATGGTATCTCATATCTTTTATCTACAGTGCCAGGAGCATAATCCGGTTATGTTTCAAGGAAGCAAGACCAAGACTGTAAGTTTTTGAAGATGATGAAAGGAGTGGTTTAAAGAAAGCTTAATTTCTGTCATTTCATTTCAAACAACAGTATCAAAAATTTCTGTAGCCAGGAACTAAAACTGTTATTGCTTGTGATGCATCAGAAAATATCTTGCTAGTTTACCCTTCAGTTTCAGCACTGTGATTTCCTGTGAACTGAGTTTATTCTTCTCATCTATCAAGGATACTGAGAAGAGCCTCTAACCAGATCCCTCTTCAATGAAGGATGTGTTGCTGCAGCTGTTGGGACTGCTGCGGATAGACGGCCTCCAGCTGTCAGCCTCCTCAGGATCTGCCCCAACAGCAGAGTGCATCCTTGCCAAGGTCATGCTCCTTCCCTAAGTAGTCTACACACAATGTCTGATCCACATGGTAGTATGAATGCCTGGACATCTCAGCCCTATTTGGGCTCACTCCAGCACTCTCTGTAGGGCCAATAGAAGCTGTCACTTGGCCTACATCACAGCTGGACTTTTCCCTTTCCCAATCTTGTTTCCTTCCTCTCCATTCCACAGGGGCTGAATCTAAAGGCACTTCTGAATAAACATCCTGCATGCTGAATTCTGTCTCAAAGTTGCCTTCCCAGGGACCCAAACTGTAACACTTTCTCATTTCCCTTTTTCCCTTTGCTCTATCGCACTGTGTAGCATGGTTTCATGAAATGGCAGATCAGCAAAGAACTGACCCCATACTACTGCTGCTAAGTCACTTCAGTCATGTCTGACTCTGTGCGACCCCATCCCTGGGATTCTCCAGGCAAGAACACTGGAGTGGGTTGCCATTTCCTTCTCCAATGCATAAAAGTGAAAAGTGAAAGTGAAGTCGCTCAGTCGTGTCCGACTCTTCGCGACCCTGTGGAATGCAACCTACCAGGCTCCTCTGTCCATGGGATTTTCCAGGCAAGAGTACTGGAGTGGGGTGCCATTGCCTTCTCTGGACCCAATACTGCTACTGCTAAGTCGCTTCAGTCATGTCCGGGAGAAAGTGTAAAATAAGTGAATTAATATTAGCAAGGCATTTAGGTTATGCCAGGCATTGTGCTAGATTTTTTTTTTTTTTACACTGTTACATCTGTTCTCTCATTTAATCCTCATTGCAAGTCAGGTGTCCTGGGTAATGTTTTCCCCAGTTTACAAGTAAGGGAGCTGAGGCTGTGAATGCATGAATGACCCCACCTTATAACTCTAAACTTCAACGCAGGTCTCATCAGAATCCAGAGCCTAAAAGTACTTTCCCCACCTGTTTTAGATAGAGATTGAGTTCTGCTGAATATAACAAACTCCAAATAGCAATGATTAAACAAGACATGGTTTATTTCTATTTATGAACTTCCTAAGTTAAGTGATGGCTGACATTGGTTAGGGAGCTGAAGGATGTAAAAGTTGAGGCCCCAAATCTGTTTTTCCCTCATGTCCCCTCCCAGCACTGAAAACACTCTAGGAAACAAGAAGAGAACAGTTTTTTTTTTTAAAAAAAAAAAGGCAAAAAAGCACTGACTTCTGCTTACATCACCTTGGCCAGAGCTGTATCATATGACACCCCCTAACTGCAATGAAGTCTGGCAAATATATTTTGTAATATAGGCTGGGCCCATTAAGTAGCCTAAATAAAATTGCCATTTAGTTTGTAAGAAAGAAGGAGAGAATGGCTGTTGACTAGGCGACTGGCTCCCATACTTGCAGATTTATCTCAGGATCAGATTGGCAAATTCAGACTTTGTTAGCCTAGACATCTTTGCCCATACATAGATGTGACACAAACTTTCCAAACTTAATTTCAACTGATTCTAAAAGCTGGGCTAGCTAGTTAAGTTGGAGGTAGTTATCATTCTACTTCACAAATGAAATGGTTCAGATTTTGTTAAGTGACTTACCTGAGGCTACATGGCCTGAAATTTTCATAGCCTAGACACAAACCCTAAAATTCTGAGGTCAATTCTAGTGCATTTTTTAGGAGACTATGTTGTCTCTGTGGACCAGATACCAACTGTATAAAACAACAGTTAAAATAATCACTGTGATGGGACTAAAGGAAAAAATGTACTTATAGAGAAACATGATAGGATAAATAGCTTTGCGTGCTAAAACTGCCAACGAATTGTAGAAAGTGGATGCAGTGCATAAAGAATAGGTGGTCTTACAGATATTTTTAAATCTCAAAAATTCTGAATTATACTGTGCTTTTAAAATATGTGTATGTGTATTTGTGTGTGTATACAGATATATTCATGCCCCAACTGCTCTGTTGCTCTAAAAGGGATTGAGGATATCTTAGAAGGATATACAAAATATGTAAAAAACACAAATTGAAAATCAGTGAAAATATTCTAAAGACATATATTTTATATTTATAATCTCACACATAATTTATAATATAACTTCTAATATATGATATTACAAAATTGGGCTCATACATTGGTCATTTATTAGTAGGCTGTGGATATTTCCCCATGCTATATATTCTTTTAAGATACATTTGCATACGAAATACTATGTAGTAATTGAAAATTATGTTAAAATTTATTTAATCAAACTACATGGCTGAATATATATGTATCCATTTTTCTCTATTATGAATAAAACTGTATATATCCATTTTGTTGAATTCTAATTGTTCCTTATGATCTGTTGCTCAAAAAATAATAAACTAGGAAAAGAGGCATAAACGTTTCTTATCATTTATATTCACATTCATAATCTGCCCTCTGGGAAAGTAATACAAATTTCCACTTATTTAAAAATGTATGAGAAATTGAGCCAACTTCCAAAGTGGCAGAAAGAGGACATTAGTGAATCCACTCCCAATAAAAGCAAAGAAAATACTGACAAGGAATCCAAAGCAACTCTTTATGAACTCTGAAAAATAACCAAAGGCAAAGAACAAACTGAAAAGAATTTATTAAAAAAAAAAAAAAACTACTGAGTGCTTGGAGAACAGTGGGGTCTATGGCATGTAAATCTGAATCTTCTCCCATGCTCCCTCCTCAGCTCATTGGCATGGTAGTTAAGAAAAGTTAACAGTCTTACAGCCAACCAAAAGAAGTGAACTCTATTGGAGCACTGTTAAAAAGCCCATCCCCAGAGCACATTCTATATTTGACCATATTCACCGCTCTCTATAAAAGCTCCTATTTAAGGGTATTATTACTACTTGATCTGACTCAAAACTCAGCTATGCAAAACAAGCTCTATCCCCAGGGTGTACCTGAAAACAACAGCAATCAGCTAGAATTATTAGTATCACAGCTAATGGCAGAAACTGCAGAAGAACTAGAGAGCTTCTTGATGAGGGTGAAAGAGGAGAGTGAAAAAGCCAGCTTAAAACTCAACATTAAAAGAAGTAAGGTCATGGCGTCCAGTCCCACTATTTCATGGAAAATAGATGGGGGGAAAGTGGGAAAAGGGACAGATTTTATTTTCTTGGGCTCTAAAATCACTGCAGACAGTGACTGCAGCCATGAAATTAAAAGACGCTTGTTTCTTGGAAGAAAAGCTATGAAAAACCTAGACAGCTTATTAAAAAGCAGAGGTATCACTTTATCTATAGTCAAAACTATGGGTTTTTGCAGCACATGTGACAGCTGGGCTAGAAAGTAGGCTGAAAGCCAAAGAATTGATGCTTTTGAACTGTGGTGCTGGAGAAGACTTTTGAGAGTCCCTTGGACAGCAAGATCAAACCAGTCAATCCTAAAGGAAATAAGTCCTGAATATTCATTGGAAGGACTGATGCTGAAGCTCCAAAGTTTGGCCACCTGATGCAAAGAGCTGACTCATGGAAAAGACCCTGATGCTGGGAAAGATTGAAAGTGGGAGGAGAAGGGGACAACAGAGGATGAGGTGGTTGGATGGCATCACCAACTCAATGGACATGAATTTGAGCAAGCTCAGGGAGATAACAAAGGACAGGGAAGCCTGGTGTGCTGCAGTCCATGGGGTCGCAAAGTGATGGAGGGTTCTGATTCCAGAGTTAACACAATATATTTTGTAAAACGTCCAGTTTAAAGAAAAATTATAAGATGTGCAAAATACCAGGAAATTATGACCTACACTCAGGAAAACAGAAGCACTAGAAAATATCTATGTGGTGGTGGGGGGGGGGGGGCAGGTTTTGACCTAGACAAAGATTTTAAATAAGCTAATCTAAATATGTTTAAAGAAGTAAAGGAAACTATGTGTAAAGAAAGAAAATGTGGCAACTATGTCTCACCAAACAAAGAATATCAGTAAAGTAAGAGAAATAAGAAAAAAGAAAAAAATAAAAATTCTGGAGATTTAAAGTATTAAATATATGAAAATCACTAAAGGGACTTAACAACAGATTTGAGCTGACATTAGGCAAACACACTTGAAAACAGGTCAATTATGATTACCCAGTCTGAGTAATAAAAAGAAAAACAGACTAAAAAAAAAAAAAGAATATAATCTTAAAAATATGTGCAATGTTACTAAGCTTATTGATATACCCATGATGAGTAGCCCCCAATATGAGTAGGGAAAAAAAGCAGAAAAAAATGATTTGAAGAATTGTTAGCTGAAAACTTAGCAAATTTATTGAAAATGTTAATCTGCATATCTAATAAGCTCAACAAACTCCCATTAGGATAAACTAAAAAAAAAAAAAAAAAAATGGCAATCATAGCATTTTGGTCAAACTGTCAAAAGTCAAATAAAATTTAAAAAAATATTAAAAACAGCAAGAGAAAAATTATTGATGTACAAGCTACCCTCTATGAAATTAACTGTTGTTTTTTTGTCAGAAACCAAGGAGGCCAAAACACAGTGGGATGAAATATTCAAGATGCTGAAATAAAAGACTATACTGTCAAATAAGACTTAATATATCTAGCAAAACTATCTTAGAAAAATGAAAGATAAATAAAAGCATCCCCAGATAAACAAAGATGGGAAATTTGTCACCAATGCACCTGTCCTATTAGAAATACAAAGAAGAATTCTTCAGGTTGAAGAAAAAAGAAACCACTACATTCAGTAGTTTGGATCTACACAAAGAAAAGCGAACACTGCTAGAATAATTAAATGAATAACTTTTTAAAATGTGTAGATATAAGGACTTCCCAGGCAGTCCAGCAGTTAAGACTTCATGCTTTCATTGCAGGGGATAGAGGTTCGATCCCTGGTCAAGGAACTAAGATCCTACATGCTGAGCAGTGCAGCCAAATAAATAAATAAAAGGAAATATATTTTAAAAATTTAAACATTTAAACATATTTTTCATTCTTTCCTTCCCTTAAGTGATTTAAAAGAAAACTGCATGAAACAATAACAAAACTGCGTTTATGGGCTTATAATGTATAAACATGTAATGTGTATGGCAATAGTAGCAAAAGGGAAGGAGAGGGAAGGAAGCTAAATAGGAACAAAGTTTTTGCATATTGTTGAAATCAAGTTGGCATTAATCAAAACTGGGTTGTTTTCAATTAAGATGTTATTGATAATATCCAGGGAAACAACTAGGAAAATAATCAAAAACATTCAGAAGAAAAACCAATAAAGGAATCAAAATGATATGTTAGAAAATATCAATTTAACAGATGAAATCCATAATGGAGGAAGAGAGGAATCAAGAGGACATAAGACTTATAGAAAGCAAATCACAGAGACCAGAGAAAGATCAATCAAGGTGACAGAGTAGGAAGACATGGAACTCACCTTCCCCCAAGAGCACATCAAAAATACATTTTTGCGTGGAACAATCTTCACTGAAAACTAACTGTAAACTGGTGGAAGTACTCAAGTACAACCAAGGCTGTAGGAAAACTACTCACAGGATAGGGAAGGAAATGAAGAGAAGCAATCAGGTTGGGATGTGTGCCCCTGAGAGGAGACTCGGAGGAAAAAGATGATATGGGTGGAGCTTTACCTTGGGGAATAAGCAGTTTAAGCCCCTTACTGTGCTCCCCAGCTCTGGGGCTCTACACAGGGCAGACAAGCCCCTTTAGCTGATTGGAGGACTTGTGGGACTAACAGGAAAGCCTGGGTTTCACTTATGAGGAGCACATGCATGCACACTGGTTTGGCCCCAGGCAGAGTAGGCTAAAGACTGCTCCAGTGGCTTCCAAGTTTCTCCCAACCTCCCTGGCATGCACCCCAGCCTGAGCCAACTGAACACCCCAGCCCTGCTTACTCCAGGTCACAGCTCAGCTCCTTCAGCTAGATAAAAGAGAGAAACAAAAAACACTGAGGGGGGACTTCTCTGGTGGTCCAGTGGTTAAGGATCCACCTTCCGATGCAGAGGATGTCAGCTCAATCCTTCATAGGGGAACTAAGATCCCACATGCCACGGGGCAACAAATCCTTGTGCCCCAACTACTGAGCCTGTGAGCTAGCTTAGAGCCTGAGTGCCCTAACTTGAGAGAAGCTGGCACAGCACAATGAAGAGCCCATGAGCAGCAAGAAAAATCCTCTGTGCCACAACTAAGATCCAATGCAGTCAAAATTTTTTGCAAAATAAATTTAATTAATATTATTTTTTTAAATTTTTTCTCAATTATTTTTATTAGTTGGAGGCTAATTACTTTACAATATTGTAGTGGTTTTTGCCATACATTGACACGAATCAGCCATGGATTTACATGTGTTCCCCATCCTGAATCCTCCTCCCACTTCCCTCCCTATCCCATCCCTTTGGGTCATCCCAGTGCACCAGCCCCGAGCACTTGCATGATGCCTCATGCATCCAACCTGGACTGGCGATCTGTTTCACACTTGATAATATACATGTTTCGATGCTGTTCTCTCAGATCATGCCACCCTCGCCTTCTCCCATAGAGTCCAAAAGTCTGTTCTATACATTTGTGTCTCTTTTTCTGTCTTGCATATAGGGTTATCGTTACCATCTTTCTAAATTCCATATATATGCATGAGTATACTATATTGGTGTTTATCTTTCTGGCTTACTTCACTCTGTATAATGGGCTCTAGTTTCATCCATTTCATTAGAACTGATTCAAATGTATTCTTTTTAATGGCTGAGTAATATTCCATTGTGTATATGTACCACAGCTTTCTTATCCATTCGTCTGCTAATGAACATATAGGTTGCTTCCATGTCCTGGCTATTATAAACAGTGCTGCAATGAACATTGGGGTACACGTGTCTCTTTCAGATCTGGTTTCCTCGGTGTGTATGCCCAGGAGTGGGATAGCTGGGTCATATGGCAGTTCTATTTCCAGTTTTTTAAGGAATCTCCACACTGTTCTCCATAGTGGCTGTACTAGTTTGCATTCCCACCAACAGTGTATGAGGGTTCCCTTTTCTCCACACCCCTGAGGGGTAATAATCTATATGGAAAAAAAATTAAAGAATATATATATAACTGACTTTGCTGTATACATGAAACTAACACAACATTGTAAATCAACTATACTTCAGTTAAAAGAAAAGCAAAGCACCAAAGGAATGTATAATTTTTGTATCCATCAAGGGATTCCCCCCAAACATTGTTTCTCTCATCTATCCTTTTGTTATGTAATGAAAGTGAAAGTGGCTCAGTCTTGACCTACTCTTTGTGACCCCATGAACTATATAGTCAGAGTTCTCCAAGTCAGAATACTGGAGTGGGTATCCTTTCCTTTCTCCAGGGGATCTTCCCAAACCAGGGATCAAACCCAGGTCTCCTGCATTTCAGGCAGATTCTTTACCAGCTGAGCCACAAAGGAAATTATGTAATGAGAAGGCATTGAAACAAGACTATCCTCACTATCCTATCAGGTACTTGAGATGTACTTATTTTATTGGGTTAATTACAGACATTAGCAGATAAAGGAATCAGGAAAGAGGTTCAAACCTCTGCTTTCTAATCTCACTGTTTTTTGTTTCTTCCCACTCAGCACACTCAGACATGACTGAAGCGACTTAGTACAACAACAACAACTGGACACAGGCTCTCTCACTGGGTCTTTGTGACTGCTGGTCCCTCAACCTAAGAGGCATTCCCATCCCTTTTTAACATCTATATCTTCAGATGCGAGCTCAAGTGTTACTTCCAGGGAAGAATTTTTATTTTCCTCAATAGGTCAAATCTCCATATGTACCTTCATAGTACCTCTACTTCCTGTTTTGCCAAAAGTTTTCACTTTCATCTCAGGTTCAAAGGATTTGTTAACAAGATAAGCCACTTGTTATATACAAATAAATAATACAAATAAATAAAATAATACAAATGTATAATAAATAAAATAAATAAATAAAATAATACAAATTTATAATACAAATAAATAAAATCTAGATATTTATTATAGAATTATCTCACTTACTTTCAATATAATAACATTAAAACGAAAGAGAAATAGAAACAGCAAAGGATACATCACCAAATTGGCTTTTGACCAACATTCAGACTTAATCAGCGCTGGAAAGTCAAGTGTCAGAGCACATTTGGAGTCCCATTGGGAAAGGGTCCCAGGCAGTGTGTCTGCCCCATGGGTGAGACTTCAAAGATTGCAGTTCTGGGTTCCGACTTATAATCCCAGGACAGAAGCAAGCTGATATCATCAATCTGTGACCAAATTGCAAGCCTGGTTTTATGTTCATGCTGCTTATTTTGCTGTGTAAAACTTGGAATGTAGTTAAGCCTGGGGCTTGGTTGGCCAGGCCCCTTCCAGGGGCTCAGTTCAGTTCAGGTCACTTCAGTCGCTCAGTCATATTCGACTCTTTGTAACGCCATGGACTGTAGCATGCATGGTCTCCCTGTGTATCACCCACTCCCAGAGTTCACTGAAATTCATGTCCATTGAGTCGGCAATGCCATCCAACCACCTCATCCTCTGTTGTCCCCTTCTCCTCCCACTTTCAATCTTTCCCAGCATCAGGGTCTTTTCCAACAAGAGAGTTCTTCACATCAGGTGGCCAAAGTATTGGAGTTTCATCTTTATCATCAGTCCTTCCAATGAATATTCAGGACTGATTTCCTTTAGGATTGCCTGGTTGGATCTCCTTGCAGTCCAAGGGACTCTCAAGAGTCTTCTCCAACACCACAGCTCAAAAGCATCCATTCTTCGGTGCTCAGTTTTCTTTATAGTACAACTTTCACATCCATACATGTTCAGTTCAGTTCGGTTCAGTCGCTCAGTCGTGTCCAACTCTGTGACCCCATGAACCACAGCACACCAGGCCTCCCTGTCCATCACCAACTCCCAGAGTCCACCCAAACCCATGTCCATAGAGTCGGTGATGCCATCCAACCATCTCATCCTCTGTCATCCCCTTCTCCTCCTGCCCTCAATCTTTCCCAGCATCAGGGTCTCTTCAAATGAGTCAGCTCTCTGCACCAGGTGGCCAAAGTATTGGAGTTTCAGTTTCAACATTAGTCCTTCCGATGAACACCCAGGACTGATCTCCTTTAGGATGGACTGGTTGGATCTCCTTGCAGTCCAAGGGACTCTCAAGAGTCTTCTCCAACACCACAGTTCAAAAGCATCAATTCTTCGGTGCTCAGCTTTCTTCATAGTCCAACTCTCTCAACCAGTCTGATGTTCCATGTCCAGTTCTAACTGTTGCTTCCTGATCTGCATACAGATTTCTCAGGAGGCAGGTCAGGTGTCTGGTATTCTCATCTCTTGACGAATTTTCCACAGTTTGTTGTGATCCACACAGTCCAAGGCCTTGGCATAGTCAATAAAGCAGAAATAGATGTTTTTTTTTGGAACTCTTGCTTTCTCATTGATCCAACGGATTTTGGCAATTTGATCTCTAGTTCCTCTGCCTTTTCTAAATCCAACTTAAACATCTGAAATTTCACGGTTCATGTATTGTTGAAGCCTGGCTTGGAGAATTTTGAGCATTATTTTGCTAGCGTGTGAGATGAGTGCAATTGTGTGGTAGTTTGAACATTCTTTGGCACTGCCTTTCTTTGGGATTGAAATGAAAACTGACCTATTCCAGTCCTGTGGCCACTGCTGAGTTTTCCAGATTTCCTGACATATTGAGTGCAGCACTTTCACAGCACCATCTTTCAGGATTTGAAATAGCTCAACTGGAATTTAATCACCTTCATTAGCTTTGTTCCTAGTGATGCTTTCTAAGGCCCACTTGACTTCACATTCCAAGATGTCTGGCTCTAGGTGAGTGATCACACCATTGTGATTATTTGGGTCATGAAGATCTTTCTTGTATAGTTCTTCTGTGTATTCTTGCCACCTCTTCTTAATATCTTCTATTTCTGTTAGGTCCATACCATTTCTGTCTTTTATTGTGCCCATCTTTGCATGAAAAGTTCCCTTGACATCTCTAATTTTCTTGAAGAGATCTCTAGTCTTTCCCATTCTATTGTTTTCCTCTATTTCTTTGCATTGATCACTGAGGAAGGCTTTCTTATCTCTCCTTGCTATTCTTTGGAACTCTGCATTCAAATGGGTGTATGTTTCCTTTTTATATTGACATTTTAGGAATCAGCAAACTAAAATAGACTGGAATGGGTGAATTTAACTCAGATGACCAGGGGCTCAACAATCTCAAGATTTCTCCCCCATCTTATCCACGGTGCTGTAAGTCTTGCACTCACAGCAAGCAGTCACTCACAGTCACTCCCAGTCAGGGCAGTGTCCGAGCAGGTTAGATGCAAGGTCAGAGACCCACTCTGCTTTGTCTCTGAAGCCTAAACAAGACTATTTATTTGATTTCCCTAACACCTCCTTACTAGTCACTGCTGGAATTTCTTTTTCATTTTTGAGATAATTTGATCAACTACTACTTCTCCACTAGACTCTAAGTTCTTTTAATGCAAAGAGTAGGTTTCTTTCTTTCATTATTGTTATCCTAATCCTAGCACAGTGCCTGGCATGCCGTAGGTACTCTGATAATATGTGCTCAGTAGATTAAGGCATCTCTTCCTTGAATGGATGTGTCTCCAAAGGCTAAAGCACTGTACCTCAGAGTATTTTCAAATGATATTTAATAGGTGCAATTGCTTTCATAAGCAAAGTCGCATTTAATCATCACAAAATCTCTCAGGTATTATTTACCTAATTTTACAAAAGAAGATACCAAAAGCTCAGAATGATTGAATAAACTTTTGAATCCATATTTGTGTGCCCACAGAAGTTGTCTCCATCACAAGCCTAATCATCCTCTCACAACCGCTATGTGATCAATCTTGCCTAATAAATGAATTGTTTCCTCACTTCCAACCATGAGGATTGCCTTTTGCTCTTTATAGTTTTGTTGAAAGCAAAAATTAGAATCTGAACCACCTATGGATAAAGAAGAGATTCATTTTATTTTACTTTTTTAATTATTTTTTGAATTTTATTTTCTTTTTAATTGGAGGATGATTGCTTTACAATATTGTGATGGCTTCTGCCATACATAAACATGAATCAGCCATAGGTATACATATGTTCCCTCCCTCTTGAACCTCCCTCCTATCTCCCCCATCCCACCCTTCTAGGTTGTCATAGAGCACAGGCTTTGGGTGTCCTGCTGTCATACAGAGAATGAGATTGACTGATTTTAAATGAAAGGATCATATTTAAGAACATTGGTGCCATACGTTCCAGGCAGAAATGTGGCTCCAGCTATGACGAACCTTCTCTCTTCTACTTCTGTCGTGTGGATTAGATGATGTAACTATATCATCTAAAACATGGACCCAAAATTGTGCCAAGGGATATTGCCTCATTGTTGAGGTGACAGAGAATGAGCTTTTCCCATTCCCAGCAATTTCAAAGCCTCCAATGAGTGAGTGGTATCTTCTTTTGTAATATTAGGTAAATAATACCTGACAGATTTTGTAATGATTAAATGCGACTCTGCTTATGAAAGCGATTGCACCTATTAATTATCATTTGAAAATACTCTGAGGTATAGTGCTTTAGCCTTTGGAGACATAGCCATTCAAAGAAGAGATACCTTTTGTGGTTTGTACACAAGGGAAAACTCTTTACTCAGAAGGGTCTTATATTAGTTATCTATTGTTGCCCAACAAATCACCCCTAAATTTACTAGTTTAAAACAATAGACATTTACGGTCTTACAATGTCTGTGAGTTTCGAATCCAAGAGCAGTTTAACTTAGTGGTAACGTTACTGAGTCCAAGCTCACTCTTCTCGCCACACCACAGGCCTATGAATCCTAGAGATGAGGGGTTGAGGCAAGGAAGAGATTTTAATCAAGAAGCCAGCAGCCCGAGAAAATGGCAGGCCTCAAAAATCACCATCCAATGGGGTCTGGATGCCAGATTCTTTTATAGATCAGAGAGGAGGGGAGGTGAGGAAGCAAAGTGAAAAGGCCATTAATCTTGCAAACATCTCCTAGAATGACAAGCCTCAGGCAAGGGATGTATTCATTTCTTCCTTCCTGCTATACACAGGTGGACAGGGTTCTGACCAAAAACACTTTAACAGTCAGGCAGAGGGGCAGGATTCTCTGATACAAACCATTCTGTATGATTATAATAACAAAAGCAACAGAAAGCAAGTCAAAGAAACAGTTCCAACATGGAGTCAGAATTGGCTTCCTCCCTGCAACATTAATAGTAGTAGCTCAGAGTCTCTCATGAGGTTACAGTCAAGCTGTCAGTCAAAGCTGCAGTCATCTCAAGGCTGGAGAATTTGCTTCCAAAGTTCACTTACATGGTTGTTGACAGGACTCAGTTCCTCACTCACCCTTTTGTGGAGACCTCAGTCCCTTGCCACATGGACCTCTGCACAGGTGGACTGCTTATCCTCACAACATGGTTGTTGATTTCTTTGAGAGTAAGTGATCCAAGAGAGAAAGAGAAAGAATCCAAGATGGAACCCGATCTTTATAACCTAATTTTAGAAGTGACATACCATCATTTCTGCTGTATTCTATTGGTTACACAAAAAACACTTCATACACTATTGAGGTACTACATAAGAGTGTGAATAGCAGGAGGCAGAGATTATTGGTGTCCATGTTGAAGGCTGGATATGATAAGTCCCTTTTCATTTTGATCAAGGAGTAAAGGTGTTTCACTGAATTCACACCATCAAGATGGGAAATTCAGTTCAGTTCAGTCCCTCAGTCCTGTCTGACTCTTTGCGACCCCATGGACTGCAGCATGACAGGCTCCCCTATGCATCACCAACTCCTGGAGCCTACTCAAACATGTCCATCATGTCAGTGATGCCATCCAACCATCTCATCCTCTGTCGTCCCCTTCTCCTCCCACCTTCAATCGTTCCCAGCATCAGGGTCTTTTCCAACAAGACAGTTCTTCGCATCAGGTGGCCAAAGTATTGGAGTTTCAGCTTCAGCATCAGTCCTTCCAATGAACACCCGGAACTTATCTCCTTTAGGATGGACTGGTTGGATCTCCTTGCAGTCCAAGGGACTCTCAAGAGTCTTCTCCAACACCACATTTCAAAAGCATCAATTCTCTGGCTCTCAGCTTTATTTCTAGTTCAACTCCCACATCCATACATGACTACTGGAAAAACCGTAGCCTTGACTAGACAGACCTTTGTTGGCAAAGTAATGTCTCTGCTTTTTAATATGCTTTCTAGGTTGGTCATAGCTCTTTTTCGAAGGAGCAAGCGTATTTTAATTTCATGGCTACAGTCACCATCTGCAGTGATTTTGGAGCCCAAAAAAATAAAGACTCTCACTTTTTCCTTTGTTTCCCCATTTATTTGCCATGAAGTTATGGGACCAGATGCCATGATCTTAGTTTTCTGAATGTTGAGCTTTAAGCCAACTTTTTCACTCTCCTCTTTCACTTTCATCAAGAGGCTCTTTAGTTCTTCTTCGCTTTCTGCCATAAGGGTGGTGTCATCTGCATATCTGAGGCTATTGATATTTCTCCCGCCAATCTTGAGTCCAGCTTCTGCTTCATCCAGCCCAGCATTTTGCAGGATGTAGTGTGCATATAAGTTAAATATGCCGGGTGATGATATACAGCCTTGACATACTCCTTTCCAAACTTTGAACCAGTCCATTGTTCCATGTCCGGTTCTAACTGTTGCTTCTTGACCTGCTTACAGATTTCTCAGGCGGCAGGTCAGGTGGTCTGTATTCCCACTTCTTGAAGAATTTTCCACAGTTCATTGTGATCCACACACTCCAAGGCTTTGCCATAGTCAATAAAGCAGAAGTAGACGGAAAAGGATTGCAAAATCAGCTAATGAGGAATCTCTTGCATCCAGCAAATCTAAAGTAGGCTACTATATCATTGAAAATTGGTTAACATCCCTGTAATCTGATAATGCATGTGATGTACACAATGAGAGCTGTTTAAGTGATTAGTTGTGATATTACATCTATATAATGGGAGATTGTTTCATCAGCTTCCTTGATTACAAAGGCAGGCATACTTTGGCAGAGGGCAGGATGGGACATGCAAAGGGGCAAAAGTGCTACAGCAGGCAGGTAGCTACATATGAGAAGAGAAAGGGGACATGGGCCAGGTGGCAGGAAACCACACATCTTGTGAACAGTGCAGGTCCATGGACAGCCAAAAAAGCAGGAACCTCCTGACTGACAGGAAAGCACACATTTTGGGATGGTAAGTGTCCTGAAGGCAGACAAAAAAAGTGGGAAAAGGCAAGAATCTCCAGCTTCTGAATGTAACCTTCGGCTCATTATGTCCTCATTACAATATAATTAGCTTTGCAGATAAGAAGTACCCATCTTCACTGACACCATGACACTTCTAATCAAGGCTAAATAAGGACAAAAATCCCTCCTCCCCTGTGGAAGGTGGAGCTTGGGTGAAAATCAGGGAATAAGATCCCCAAACTCCTCCTTCTTTGATGAATATCCCTCCCCTTCATTTGCATGCCCCACATAACCTGTTTGCCAAAGAAACTCACCTGTTTGCCTGCCCTCCCTTTGAGAGCATAGAAGTGAAGGTGCTCAGTCGGGTGTGACTCTTGGCGATTCCATGGGCTGTAGTCTACCAAGCTCCTCTGTCCATGGAATTTTCCAGGCAAGAGTACTGGAGTGGATTGCCTTTCCCTTTTCCAAGGGATCTTCCCGACCTGGAGATCGAACCCAGGTCTCCTGCATTGCAGGCAGACGCTTTACCCTCTGAGCCACCAGGGAAGCCCCCTTTGAGAGCATACTTTTGTTTAAATAAATTCCCACTATACTTTCTTGACCGCCCTGTCTGATTTCTGAATTCCTTCTGAGATGAGACAAGAAGCTTTCTTTCACCAGGATCAAAGGCATCATTAGTATGTGTGTATGCATGCACATATATATGTGAGTACTTCCATGCTAAATATTTGAAACACATCTCATGAGATACTTGACTGAGAACTGACATTTGAACTAATATTTTCTCTCCCCCAAAGCCACCAATATAAAATACAGCTGCTGTGCTCTTTTATAGTACTTCTATTAGTATCCAATTCATTGTAACATAGCCTGAAATATCCACAAAAGTTATAACTAAATAGCAAGTTAGACAATTTAGAGAGCTCTTAGACCCTGTTCATGCTTTTTCCTCTGCTTGAAATTCCTTGCCCAGTCTGAAATCAGGAATCTTTCTCCTCTGTTGAAATCTTTTTCATATGTCATTATTTCTATGATTTTCCCTAAATCAAAACCAATAATCAGTGATTCTCAGCACCTATTTGCACATTTTCATACTATTATATTTATGCAGCTAAATATAAATCAGACCCCAACAAATGGAGCAATCATTTGGGGAAAGAAGGTAGTGAACTTTGTTCTGTATATAACAGAGCACTCCGCAGACTTCTTGAATGCAGAAGTTTCTTAGAGGACAAAAAAGGCTGACTCTGAGAGCCTGTTGATTAACAAGTTTCTCCACAGGGGAGAGAATGCAGAGTGGTACAAATACCCAAAAGGTATGTGGTTTGTTAGGAAAAACAAATTATATATAGCTTATAGATAGAGATAGAGATATCTTGCACATATAGTAACCAAATACACAATGAATTCACAGTAATCATGCCAAATGACACAAATCATACTTGTTTCACATGTGTCAGTGTCAGAAAATTATTTTCCAACCGAAAGTCTATTAGGTCCAGTACACTTCATACCTAAAATTAAAAGGAAGACTCAGGAATTGTTTTTGATGTTTAACAAATCTAAGAACTTCCAACTCACCAAAAAACTTTTAAATTATATAAGACTATAAAGTGGTTGTCCTATAATAACAATAACTATAAATACTATTATTTAAATATAATTTAAATATTTCAAATGTTTTCAAATCTTTTTTCAGGAAAGGAGAACTATCTGGAATAAAATGTTTTTCTAGATTCAAAATATGATAAAAGTCAACATATTTACTTCATGCTTGGGAGTAAAGATACTGTTTTTCTTCCCCATATAATTCGTTCTCTGGCTGGCTACCACTATTAGCAACAGAAATTCTGAACCTCTTTAAGTTTGATTATCCAATAAGAAGGTAGAATTTTTAGCACTTTGGATAACAAACCCTGGAAATGTTTACCTATTGGTACTATCTAGAGGATTGTTATTTACAGTTCCTGCTGTTTTTGCAAAAGAAGAAGGAAAAATTAGCTCTCCTCTTCCTAGGGCTTTGGAAACAATGGAGTTGTGTTTTCATAATAATCAGGGAGTTGGCAACAGTAACAGGGACTCTTTTAAGTTGCCATATGGCCCCCCAAGCAGTCATAGGTTTCCAAATGCCTATGTTATGGCTTTTAGTCTAAATCAGAAGAGTCTC
Source organism: Cervus elaphus (assembly GCF_910594005.1). Taxonomy (NCBI): domain Eukaryota; kingdom Metazoa; phylum Chordata; class Mammalia; order Artiodactyla; family Cervidae; genus Cervus; species Cervus elaphus. The sequence continues at coordinate 132,361,295 of NC_057848.1, read as the reverse complement.
AGCATGACTGGTATTTTCACTCTACTGAAAGGAACCAAAAAAAGCTGAGGAACCAAACAGGGAACTGGGGATCAAACTAATAAATTGTGTCCAAGATTGAGCCAGCAAATACCAAGCACTTGTCAACTACAAATTGGCACTTACCAAAGGCATTGCCAACGAGTGAACAACCAAGGCATTTGCCATCTGCCATGGAGATTGAACCCCCGTGCTGTTATAGCTGTTGACCTTCAATAGCCCCTGAGGGAGTTCAGGGTGGAGTGAGACACTCTGTGATCCAGGGAATCTGGTGGGACAGGTCTTCAGATAGTTTTTAGGAACAGATTTTATGATCTCAACCCTTGCCTCTCCTCATATCTAGAGAAGCACTAAATCCTTCACGGTGACATCAGATCCTCGTGACTAACAAAAAACCTTTTGTAAAATGAGTGCTTCATGGTATTGAACTCCCCCTTCACCAAAACCTTATATTTTGACCTTCCCCCACTGCTGCTTTGGAGCACTCTCTCAGAGCTATCTGAGATGCTGCCTCCCAGGCTGCAGTCCTCATTTTGCCCCAAATAAAACTCAACTTGCAACTCTCAAGTTGTGCATCTTTTTTCATGAACACACTGAACAAAATATTTAGCAAAAGAGGTAGAGTTCTTACATCTGTTTGAAGAAGAACATGACAGATGAAAAGTGTAGACATAAACCAAATACTTTGGAAACTGTTCCCTAAAATTGCACATAGGTGCTATGAAACCTAGCAAGACTCTGTGGGGCTCCCGGGCACAGGAGCCTCTTTGTATTCCCCATTTCTTATTTGTAGGGAAGAGACTCCAGCTTCCAGGATCTTCCCTGAGTCCCAAAGGGAAGATTTGAACAGTTGCTAATCAGGAAGGGGAGGGGACTGAGAGACGAGAGTACTGGTTTCTGCAACATTTCTGGAGGCTCCAGTGAGATTCCAACCACGCTGGCCCCTTGAACCACCGGACTGGTGTCTTGGCCAGGCTGGAGCAAAGGAACCCCGAGACAAACGAGGAGGTATGCCACTTGATAGTATTCAGGGTTTTCTTTCGGACTTGTGTTTCGACTCTCCGGATGGCCGAGCCCTTACTGGACTCATTGGAGGGATGGAACAACTCACCAAGAATGGCCACAAGATAAGGTAAGGCTCCAGGACTGGTGCCTAGGCAGGAACCTATCCCAACTGGTAGAAGAGGAGACTGATCACCTCTTTGGGCTCCCAGGAAGGGAGCAACAGTTAAGGAAACCCGGGGATTCAGGAGAAGGGAGGCATTGTGATAGCTAGCCTCTGAATGACTGAGAGTGCGTGATTGCTGATTGAACGGAGAGAGAGAAATTTTTTTGGAAACTACAAAGCCAATTCTTTTTGTATATACAGTTAAAAACAACTAGCTTGTTAAAAGGCCTGCCTAGGAAAAAGCTTGAAGTTAACCCTTTCCATGTCCTTGAAATACACAGTCCACTTTGCCTGAGACCTCAGCCTTGGGCAAATTAGAACTTCAGGCAAAGAAAAAAAAGGGGTCAAAGAGACATTTTTAAATCTCAAACAGAAAACTATAAGATCTCTGTCTGTCTGGATTTATGTATGTCTCGATATAGACCTTTTTTTTTCTTTATAATATTGTTTAAGTTGTAAATGCTTTCTAATTTAATTGGCCTAAAGAAAAGTAAGCGCTTACAAATCAAAAAATTCTAAATATAAGAAAAATTAACCTAAATAAATTTCAGGTTCATGTAAGCTGGGAAATATTCAATATTAAATATCCAGTATTAATGTTTATTTGCTAATCTAATAAGGAAGTAAGATGTATGTCTTTAGTAAAGAAGATATGAAAAATAAAATTATATTTTATAAAAGACAACGAAAGGTCTGACTTACAAGTGGTTGTTACAGAAAGTGATTAAAAGTTTTGTGGAAAGTGGACCCTAAAATGTTTTGTGCAGGGTAAGTACTGACTAAGTTTAAAATAAATTTAATTGTTTACCTAAATGAGTTTAAAGTAAGCTTGGGCAAAACTTGAATTTGGCCTTTCTCTCTGTTAAGAGGACATACTTTCTTCAGATGTTGAACTGCTTTTTAACAACAGATTTAAGTTTCTTTACCTCCTAATGGATCTGTTCTATATTTACCTTTAAAATCTTTTGTTAACTTTGGCTAAGTGAATAACTATTATTTCACAGTGACTTATATAATCCTACCTAACTGAGTGTTGTAAACCCTTTTGATATTTATTGACAAAACTTCCTAAGTAACTTGACTTCTAGCTAACTCTGGGATGCTTCAGAGGGCACCTGAGACATCCCAAACAGCTATTAAGCTACCTGGGTTCATTGGACATGTTAAATTACATGGGAAGTACTGTTGAAGGGGTGATAAATCTTTTCAGATTATACTGTATGGTTGATGCTACAAATATAGATATCCTAAAATTGTGTAAAATTCATATAGATCTGATATGCTCTGATAAAATATAGTCAATTATAATTCTAGTTGTCATATTAAAGAGTTATGACCAGGTTTCTTTGTCAATTGCAATAGAATCAGATTTTAAACATGCCTTCTATGGTTTTGCTCTCATGCCTTTAGAAAAATACTGCTAGTTTCTTCAAGATTTATAGAATACTTTCTAAAATTAAGCAGATAAACAAATTTTGTTATTAACAATAAGCTGGTACCAGACTGAAATTTGGTCTCTCTATTTAGAAAACAAAGTTTTCTTAAAATGCAGCTTTCAATAACAGATTATGAATTTATTTGCCTTTAAGTGGTTTATATTTGTTTTTAAAATCTTTTTGCTACTTTGGTAAAGTAAATAAACATTATTTAACATTATGGTACATGTAGACAAAGCTCATTCTGCTTCAACAACAACAAAAAATAACCCCTCACAGTTAGACTTTTGCTATCCTGATGTCCTTAAAACATGACAATAGTCTGCCTAAATCAGGAAATTAAAAATGGATAAACAACAGCTGAAAATCAAAAAGCCAGGAGTATGGGAAATCCAAGACAACCACTTGGCTTTTCCCAGCTCCCTGACAGACCCCATTTTTATTTGATGGGTTAAAGGCTTACCTGGCTACAGTGTTAATGCCCTCACAATGAGTTGTCCAAAAAAAGAAAAAAATTATATTTCACTGAATATTAAGTTCTAATTTTGTTAATTAAGGTCTGCACTTACTAAGACTCACTTCTGAGATAGTTCCTTGTTATGTTTTGCTAAAAGTTTTAATTAAGTTACTAAAAAAGACACTCTAAGATTGTTTCTAAAGCTTACCTCAGTAACCAGTCATGGATAAGGGTTAGATGCTCCATGATGTACAACCAGGAGATTAACACTTGGCTATAATCATTTAATTGAGTCTGATGACCTGGGGTATACCAGGCTATACCCAATGAAGTTCTTGACTTAAATTCTTGCTTGTGACCTTACTAATAACTGCTAGCAACATTATTTTCTATGTAGCTTGCTTCAGAAGATTATTATGTTACCAAAATGTGTGACTGAGCCTGTGATAAAATGCTGATATGCAGTTCCATATGAGATCAATAATTGTAATAATGTAACTCTAGATATGGGAAGAAGCAACAAGAGGAAATATTTTCCTGGACCAAGAGATTAGTAAGACATGTATGGTCCAGAGACTTTTGCTACATACAAGGCCTGGTCTAGTGACAACACAGTGAGTGGCCTGTCAATGGAATCTTTGTTAGACCTGGGAATGAGCCTTCTCAGCACCGTGGGACACAATGACCATGAAATGCCCCCAAAACATGGTCAAATATGTGGCTATGAAGGAGCCCTCCTAACTGGAAGTTGGTCTTTGCCAACTGCCTCTACAAAGATTAAATCATGACCACTACAAGATGCTGACCTTCAACACCACCTTGAAAGGAGTTCAGGGTACAGACAAAAAATAAGGCACTCTGTGCTCTGGGAAAAACCCGGAAAACAGGCCTTCAGATAGTCAGATGTTTTCAGGTAAAGACTTTTGTGAGTTCAAATTCTTGCATCTTCTCATACCTAGAGAAGCATTAATGTCACAAACCAGTGTCTTGACCTGGTTCTCCTGGCTAGCCCCACAACAGTTTTTCTACTTCTATTAATCTTTGGGCAATATATCTTTAACTTTCTTGTTAAATTTGTTTTTACAAGTAGTAGTACAACAAGAATATCCCCTGGCCAACGCCCAGATGATGCTAGAACAAGCTGCCTTATCATTCTGTGGGTTTTTCTCCCTCCGTAAATGCACCCCAAGGTCCTCAGGCTATTCTCCCTTTGAGATCTTATACAGGAGACCACCCCCAGTAATTAAAAAAAGCTCAAGGGAGACCACCAACAACTAGCTGACCTGGAGATGTCCTGACATCTTCAGGCCCTGGAAAAGTCTCTCATCATATCACCCAAGAAACCTTAATAAGGACACCCATTTCTTTGGACAATTGGATTCATCCCTATCAGCTAGGAGATGAGATATGGGTTAAAGATTAAAAGAAGGAACCACTTCAGCCAGTTTGAGCAGGCCTTTACACGACCGTCCTGTCAACCCCTATTGCTGTTAAAGTTACAGATGTCATCCCTTGGATCCACCACACTAGAGTCAAGAAAGCAGTGGCTTCCTGTGATGAGTAAACCTGGAAATCAGTTAGGGACCCCAAAAACCTCCTGAAGGTCCAGTTCCAAAGACAACAGCCCTCATCCATGAAGGACGCTGAGCCCTGCTCTAGTCACTCTGGAAGCTGAGTAGTCAATACATGGCAGAAGCTTGAGGATTCTTCAGCCTTGTTCCAGCCACACTCTGGCAGCTGACTGGTCAATGCATGGCAGAAGCTCGAGGATCTGGCTATCAAAATATCGATGGATTTTCATTATCAGCCCTGGCCTCTATCCCTAATTGGTATTATTGCTGTGCTTTTCACTATAGGACCAACTAGACTCCCTGGCTGAGGTGGTTTTACAGAATAGGAGAGGGCTAGACTTCCCTGGTGGCTCAGAGGTTAAAGCGTCTGCCTCCAGTGTGGGAGACCTGGGTTAGATCCCTGGGTTGGGAAGATTCCCTGGAGAAGGAAATGGTAACCCACTCCAGTATTCTTGCCTGGAGAATCCCATGGATGGAAGAGCCTGATAGGCTACAGTCCATGGGGTCGCGAAGAGTCAGACATGACTGAGCGACTTCATTTTCTTCACTTTCTAGACCTACTGACAGCTGAAAAGAGAGGACTCTGTCTCTTCTTAAATGAAGAATGTTGCTTTTATATAAACCAATCAGAAATAGTCAGGGACATGGCCCAACAGCTAAGGAAACAAGTCATAAAAAGGAGAGAGAAACTAGCTAATTTCTGGGGTAATTAGGACAATATATGAAACTGGGAGCCGTGACTTCTCCCTTTAACAGTTCCTCTCTTCATGTTCTTTGCGGTGCTCTTATTTGGCCCTTGTATTCTCAATGTAATTACCAGTTCACAACCTCTTGGATTGAATCCATAAAGTTACAAATGGTACTAGCTCAATATAGCCCCCTAAATGATGGGGAGCTCTGAATGTCCTACCAAAACATGAGATGATGCTTTCTACAAGTGATAGAAGCATCAAGAGGGGGGAATGAAGAGGAAAAGTTAAAATTTTACATAACCTCCTGCTCCTTCTGCCTCTGTAACCCAGCTTGCTCCTTGCAAAGTCTAGATCACATAGGTCTCAGAAAGTGGGGACTCATAAGACTAGGAACTGGAGTTTATCTCACTCACCCTTGTCCTGCTCTTTGCAATCACCCTAGCCCCTGCAAACCCACAAACCTGCTTAATCATGCCTGTCCATGTATAAAAAACTCTGTAACCCCTTTGTTCAGGGCTCAGAGTTTGGAGTGTTAACTTCTCTGGGCCTGCTGGTGTAATAAACCTGAGTTCTCCAACTCTCTGAGTGTGGTACTTGATTTCTTGAGTACTGGTTTCTGCAACAGGGACACACTGTTTTGAAGGCAAGAGCCCACTGTATCACCTTTTGCTTGGTAAAGCAATAAAGCTATTCTCTTCTACTTCACCCAAAACTCTGAGACTTGATTCAGCACCAGTGCAGAGAGGCAGGGCTTTTGGCATCAGCTATAAATCAGCTTGGTGTAAGATGAACAAAACTAAAGTCCTAAGAGAGAAGACTGGACTTAAAACAAGAAATATTGGTCAGATGTGACTTTGAAAACATTTCTCCCATAAAATTCATAATTCCTTGAAACTTGAAAAGAGCTAACCTTGAACTAGTGTGGATTCCAGAGCAATAAAAATTCCTGAAGAGTTTAAATCCAGAAGTTAGTTGATGGCAATCAAAACAAATATGAGAATATACTAAAAGACCTAACAAGAGAGGGTTGGCAAGTTGTATTGAAGAAGACCAGAATATGCCACCCTAAAATATGCCACTTAGTTATTTTGAATTATTTTGAGCCAAAGGCAATCGAGGAACAGCAGATGCAGGAAAAGCTCTAAAACCAGGCCATAAATTTCTGTTTTGGAAAGGCAATTTATATTTTTAAAGGATTTTCTTTAAGTTGTCCTCCTCTCCTGACTTGCCTGGAAATAATTCTTGTCACATGAGATGACTTGAATCTGCACAACAGATCTTACTTATTTACTATACATGTTTTAGTCATCTGCCCACAACCTATTCCCTCCCACATCCCAGAAACCCAAACTCCCTTCCTCACACTGTGTTAAAATGGTATGTAAGCCCCCAGGTCCATTTACCTCTGAATTGCCTTCTTTTCTGTGAAGTTCCTACCTATGGATCTGTTGAAAATTCCAAATAATAAAATTCTAGCCTCCTCATTACTGCCTGGCCCTTAGCATATTACTTTGGCCTATGACCCAGCCTCCCATTCCTCATCTTTAATCCACCAATAGGACTTATTCATCTACTTTTATTCCTATCTATTCCATCTCTTCAGGTTTCGCTGCTGGCTCAGAGAGTAAAACAATCCACCTGCAATGCAGGAGAACAGGGTTCGATTCCTGGGTTGGGAAGATCCCCTGGAGAAGGGAATGGCTACCCACTCCAGTATTCTTGTCCGGAGAATTCCATGGATTATACAGTCCATGGAGTCTCAAAGAGTCGGACACGACTGAGCAACTTTCACTTAACTTCTATTCCATCTCTTCATCTCAAGTACACTCACCATTTGCAGGACTCTCTACCATTCATTTTTCCTGTGCCTCCTTGCATGAAATGCCAATGTCTGTGCATGATAAGTCGTTTCAGTCATGTCCAACTCTTTGCAACCCTATGGACTATAGCCTGCCAGGTTCATCCAGCCTGTCCCATGGACATAGCCAGCCTGTCCATGGGATTCTCCAGGCAAGAATATTGGAGTGGATTGTCATGCCCTCCTCTGGGGATCTTCCCAACCCAGGGATTGAACCTGAGTCTCTTACATCTCCTCCATTGGCATGCGGGTTCTTTACCACTATCGCCACCTGAGAAGCCCAAGTTCCAATGTATCCTTATATTTTTCTATAATGCCCCCTAAAAAAAAATCACAACCCCCAATCAAATATCTCTCCAATAAACCATCTCATATCTCACAGCAAAGACATATCAACAAAACAACTTGTTCCCTGTTGTTGTTGTTATTGTTGTTTTTTGCTCCATTCTTGCTCAATAATTCTTTCTCATTGAAACACTTCTTGTTTCATATTATCTTCTTCTTACTTTTATCTTTAGTTTTTGGACTTCCAGGTCTCTGTTGCTGATGAATTTATCACTAAAATCTGCTAAGAAGATTATCCAGGTGGGTCTTTAATACTTTAACCTCATTCTCCTTTGAACCCCATAATTACAAACAGCCCTAATAGTCACTCCATCTTGAATCCCATTCTTTTCAAATCTTGACTCTCAACCCCACTCTCAGCATACAACCTCAACTACTACTTAAATACAATAAAATGGGGTCATTTTTTTCTTTCCCTTTCTCTCTGAAAATGAAGTATTCCATAATCTCCTTGTATAAGCTTTCCCATTCAAATTACTCTCAATTTCATAATTTAGATAGTCTTATCATAGATACTTTTGTCCTTACTTGCATCTTTAACCTCCCTCTTACTTGATCCTTAAGGTCTTTCTACCTCAATGCTCATATATCCCTAAAATTTCTCTAAAAACATTTCCCAAGTTTTAGTATTCTCTAAGTTTCTGATCTTTCTTTCTTTCATTTCTTTGCTAATTTTTAAAAAATCTAATTTTCCCACACCTTCTTTTTCTTTAATCTCTCATAATCTAAGCATTATTCCTATCTGCTTGTTAAAACCACTCACTCAGTTGTCAAAACTGTCCCCATAAAGATAAAATCCAATGAACCTTTCTGACTCTTCCATTACCTTATTTCTAGAGTTTGATTGGATTGGCTACCTTCTTGAATCTTTCTCTATGAAATTGTTCATCTGTAACTATCACCCTATTTTAGTGACAATTTCTTTTTCCCCTTTACTGCTTTACTTTTCCCTCTTAAGTTCTCATTCTCTTGCTGTTCCTAGTTTTCAAAAATCTTACACATGTTGATGACACTGAGATCTACAATGCCAGGTCCTATTAGTTCCTGAATCTTATAATCAGATTTAAAGACAATTGTCATATAATACCTCTTGAATATTCCTCCAGTAACTGAAGTATAGAATTAGAATAAAATTTATAAAGGGAATATTCTAGAAATAAATAATTAGCTTATCTCAGACTAAATCTCCCAGTGTGAATGAGTACAAAAGTTATTGCAGTACAAAAATAATTTTTTGAAGGCATTTAAGAGTCAGAATTCAAAAGACCAGAGAAAAGAGAAATACACTCAAATCATCCTCTCTTGAGGCAATGTAAAAACACATTCTGGGGAACCAAAGAGAAAGCAATTGCTAAGAGCATGAAACCCAGAATTAAAGACCCACCATGAAATTTTAGTTAATTGTTCAGAATGCCTATACCCAAAAATAAAAGCAAAATGGAATAAGAACATTTTCAGTTAGAACAATGTGATCCTCCTAACACCATCTTTTATTGGAACAAAATTAAATCTTCTCTAGAGAAAAATAAAATTCTGAGATAACGTGAAATCAAACAGGGACTGAATATAATCAACAGTACATTAGCACAACAGAAGAATGGCATGGTGAACAGTAAGCTTGTTGGTGGAAAGTATACAGAACAAAATATAGGAAGAAAATACAAGAAGTGATAAAAGAGTATAAGAAATATGAGACATGTGTAAAGGTCTATCATATGTATAATTTATATATTTGGCAAGACTGGAGAGCTGGAGTAGAAGTAATACTGCAATATCTAAAGAGATGTAATTCTATGTTTCTCAAACCACATTATCAAGAAACTCCATGAATCCAAACTGTGTAATTACATATAGGCATAAAATCATTAAAAGTGTGAAAACAAAAGAAAAATTAAAATTTGAAAAGCAGAGAAAAATGACATATTACCTCTAAAGGAACAACAATATGACTAACCAAACACAATGGAACACAGAAAATAATAGAATAATATGTTTAAAATGTTGAAATAAAAGAAACACCCACTTAGAATTCAGGGACACTATCCTTCAAAAATAAAAAGGAAATATATAATTTTCAATCAAAGAGAACCAACTAGATTAATTAAAGAAATACTATAGGAAGAAAGAAAAAGAAAGAAGAAAAATTATCTGAGTTGAAATCATGGTACTGTAAGTAGGCATAAAGAGTTACTAAAATGGATAAACATGTATATAAATTGACTGTTCAAAGTAATGAAACTATTAGTCTATGGGTCTAAAATAGAGAATTAAAATATATAACAACAATAGACCAAAAGCAAAGTAGGGGTAAATGGAGTTAAAATGTTATAAATCCTTGCATTGCTCAGAGAGTGTTAAAAGATCTAGCTTAGACTAGAATCAAATAAGTCAAGTATATGTTTGCAATATTTAGGTTAAAAATTAAAAGAATAATAAAATAATGAAAAATTACCAGTGAAAATGGAATATTTTTTAAAAATTGTTTGATTAATTTCCCCAAAGAGGAAAAGTTGTCAAGATGAAGGAAAAATGAGGGGAGAAAGAACACAGGAATTTAAATATAAATATATCACTACTTAAAATAAGTAACATTAGACCAAATATTCAAAGTGGAAGGGAGGGGGGATCAGGATGGGGGAGGGTGGATAGGGATGGGGAGCACATGTAAATCCATGGCTGATTCATGTCAATGTATGGCAAAAACCACTACAACATTGTAAAGTAATTAGCTTCCAACTAATAAAAATAAATGGGAAAAAAAAAACAAAGTTGAAGACTAAGGCAGTCAGACTAAATTTAAAAGAAATGGGAATACCAGACCACCTGACCTGCCTCTTGAGAAACCTATATGCAGGTCAGAAAGCAACAGTTAGAACTGGACGTGGAACAACAGACTGGTTCCAAATAGGAAAAGGAGTACGGCAAGGCTGTATATTGTCACCCTGCAGAGTACATCATGAGAAACGCTGGGCTGGAGGAAGCACAAGCTGGAATCAAGATTGTGGGAGAAATATCAATAACCTCAGATATGCAGATGACACCACCCTTATGGCAGAAAGCAAAAAAAGAACTAAAGAGCCTCTTGATGAAAGTGAAAGAGGAGAGTGAAAAAGTTGGCTTAAAGCTCAACATTCAGAAAACTAAGATCATGGCATCCAGTCCCATCACTTCATGGCAAACAGATGGGGAAACAGGAGACACAGTGTCTGACTTTATTTTTCTGGGCTCCAAAATCACTGCAGATGGTGACCGCAGCCATGAAATTAAAAGATGCTTGCTCCTTGGAAAGAAAGTTATGTCCAACATAAACAGCATATTAAAGAGCAGAGACATTACTTTGCCAACAAAGGTCCGTCTAGTCAAGGCTCTGGTTTTTTCAGTAGTCATGTGTGGATGTGAGAGTTGGACCATAAAGAAAGCTGAGCGCCGAAGAATTGATGCTTTTGAGAGAAGACTCTTGAGAGTCCCTTGGACTGCAAGGAGATCCAACCAGTCCATCCTAAAGGAGATCAGTCCTGGGTGTTCATTGGAAGGACTGATGTTGCAGCTGAAACTCCAATACTTTGGTCACCTGATGCAGAGAACTGACTCATTGGAAAAGACCCTGATGCTGCGAAAGACTGAGGGCAGGAGGAGAGGGGGACGACAGAGGATGAGATGGTTGGATGGCATCACCAACACTATGGACATGGGTTTGGGTGGACTCCGGGAGTTAGTGATGGACAGGGAGGCCTGGCGTGCTGCAGTTCACGGGGGCCGCAAAGAGTCAGACATGACTGAGTGACTGAACTGAACTGAATATACACACAAAAACTCACTGTTATTTAAAAGAGTTATGCCTAAAATATGTGTATTAAAAGTTTTAAAGAAAAAGAATGAGAAAAATTTTACCAAAGTATTACTAGAGAGAAAGAAGAATGATTCAAATTCAGGAAAGTCAATTCAATAGGATAGAACAATCAAAATTTGTATGTGTCTAATAATATAGCCCCCAAAATCTAACACACAATAATAGACCAACAGGGAATAATAAATGAACCAAGAATAATTGTTGGAGATTTCAGCATACCTCTTTCATTGGATAGAGCCAGTAAACAAAATCAGCAAGGTTATAGGAGTTTTAAATAATATAATTTAAAAGTTTAACTTAACTGACATATGTAGTTATAGAGAAGCTACAAATAAATCCACAACTGACGTCAGACTTAATGTCGAATGCTTCACAGCTTTCCCCTTAAGATCACAAGTAACACAAGGATATACCTTCACACATTTCTATTCAAAATTGTGTTCGAGATTCTAGCCAGGACAATTAGACAAGAAAAAATAAATTAAAAGCATCCAGATTGAGAAGGAAGAAGTTAAACAATCTGTATTCACAGATGAAATGATCTTGTATATAGAGAACCCTAAGGAATTCACAGAAAACCTATTAGAATTAATAAACAAGTTCAGCAAGTTTACAGGATAAATATCAAGTATAAAATCAATTGTGTTTGTACACATGCAATGAACAATCCAAAAAAGAAATAAAAGAAAATAATTCTATTTACAACAGCATTAAAAAGAATAAGATATTTAGGAAGAAATTTCAGAAAAGAAACATAATTGCCAAAATTTTTTAAAACCTACAGAAATTAGAAAATGCCCCTGTTCATGGATTATTATACTTAATATTGTTAAGATGACAATACCCCCCAAATTGACCTACTTATTCAATATGCTTTCAAAATCCCAATGACCTTTTTTGCAGTAATAGACAAATTGATCCTAAAAAGTATATGAAAATGCCAGGGACACCAAAAGTCAAAACAACCTTGGAAAGAACAAAGTTGGAAAACTCAGACTTTGTGATTTTTAAACTTATTACAAAGCTACAGCATGAAGTCAGCACAGTACTGTCAAAAATAGACTTGTAGATCAATGGTATCAAATCAAGCATTCAGAAACAAACTCACTCACACAACTACAGCCAATGTCCTTTGACACTGATGTCAAGAAAATTCAATGGGGAAAAAGTATTTCTTTCTATATATGCTGCTGGTACAATTGGGTATCTACATGCAAAAGATACCTTACCTACCTTACCCTATGTAGAGAAATAAGCTCAAAATGTGTAAAGGTTTAATTGTAAGAACTCAAGCAATAAAACTCTAGACAAAAATATAGGTATAAATTTACTTGGATTATGCAATGGTTTCTTATATATGACATCAAAAGCGCAAGCAACAACAATATTAAAAAATAGATAAATTGGACTATATTAAAAATAATTTTTGTGCTTTAATTCTACTAAGAAAGTGAAAAGACAGCTAAGAGAATGGAAGAAAGTAATTTTCAGTCACACATCTGGCAAATATTTGTATCCAGAATATATAAAGAACTCTTATAACTAAAAAAATTAAAAGACAAATAATCCAATTTAAAAATTGGTAAAATATTTGAATGATATTTCTCCAAAAGAGATATATAGATGGCCAATAAGTACATGAAATGATGCCTAACATCATTAATCACTGCAGAAGTGCAAATCAAAACAATAAAATATCACTTCATACATAAATGCTCTCATCAAAAGGACAGTAACATGGGGCATTGGTTCAAGATGGTGGAGTAGAAGGAAGTGCACTCATCTCCTCCTGCAAGAGCACCAAAATTGCAACTAAAATCAGCATAAACTGTTGAACAACCATCAACAGAAGGACACTGTATCCAGCAAAAAAGATTGTGAAAACTGATAAACATCTTTTTCTACTGTGATTATGTAACTATTATTCATTCTAATACCACTGTATCATGATTGGTCAACAGAAAATGATAAAATTCTATATCACTAAAACTACCATTTAGCAGAAAAATCAAAACCACAATGAGGTACCAATACACGCCAGTCAGAATGGCTGCTATCCAAAAGTCTACAAGCAATAAATGCTGGAGAGGCTGTGGAGAAAAGGGAACCCTCTTACACTGTTGGTGGGAATGCAAACTAGTACAGCCACTATGGAGAACAGTGTGGAGATTTCTTAAAAAACTGGAAATGGAACTGCCATATGACCCAGCAATCCCACTCCTGGGCATACACACCGAAGAAACCAGATATGAAGAGACACATGCACCCCAGTGTTCATCGCAGCACTGTTTATAATAGCCAGGACATGGAAGCAAGCTAGATGCCCATCAGCAGACGAATGGATAAGAAAGCTGTGGTACATATGCACCATGGAATATTACTCAGCCATTAAAAAGAATTCATTTGAATCAGTTCTAATGAGATGGATGAAACTGGAGCCCATTATACAGAGTGAAGTAAGCCAGAAAGATAAACACCAATATAGTATACTAATGCATATATATGGAATTTAGAAAGATGGTAACGATAACCCTATATGCAAAACAGAAAAAGAGACACAGCTGTACAGAACAGACTTTTGTACTCTGTGGGAGAAGGAGAGGGTGGGATGTTTAAAGAGAACAGCATCGAAACATGTATATTATCAAGGGTGAAACAGATCACCAGCCCAGGTTGGATGCATGAGACAAGTGCTCGGGGCTGGTGCACTGGGAAGACCCAGAGGGATCGGGTGGAGAGGGAGGTGGGAGAGAGGATCGGGATGGGGAATACATGTAAATCCATGGCTGATTCATGTCAATGTATGGCAAAAACCACTACAATATTGTAAAGTAATTAGCCTCCAACTAATAAAAATAAATGGAAAAAAAAACTTGCAACCATTTTTAAAATCCAGATACACATTAGATTTATCTTGGACTTTTTTTAAAAATGCAAATGCCCAGGTATTGTTTTTTTCTCCAAAGCTCCAGATGTGATTCTAATGAGCAGCTATGTTTAAAAACAACTGGACTATATGGTGATCTTTTACTTTTATCTAGTGTGTTTCACTTTTTTTATTTCATATTCAGTGCTCCCATTTCATTTAGTATATGTTTTCCAATTTCACCATCTCCATTTTTTGTTCTTTCTCAAGCCGTTATCAAGTGTAGTAGAAAAGCTTTTGTGTACATATATAGTATGCATAATATATATATTTTAGAGAACTTATGAATTTTTGCTTAGCTAAAAAGTTTATGGCATTTTGGTTCCACTTGTTTAAGTATGAATAGAATGCTAGATTTCTAATTTATATTCACTCAAAACTTTGATATAGTTTCATTTATTCTGACATCTAGTATTCCTGCTAAAATTCTAGAAAGCTCATTATTTTAGTGATTAAAAAAATTCAATGAGGCTTGAAACTTCTAATTCAATTCTGAAAATATAAAGAAATACTATGCTGTAAAAAATTAAAAAGTAATTAACATGTGATACAGTATCAAACAGATTTTGTTCAAATTTCACAAAACTTTATGCTAGTGTCCATTATTTGTTTTCTTATATTATTCAAGATCCACATTGTATTTAGTTGTACTGAGCAGCTTCAGCTGCATGCAACATATTCTGATAAATTCTCTTTTTATTTTTAGTCTATTATAAATATTTTCTCATTTTCCTTGGTATGGCTTCTTAGATAAACCCATCATTTAAAAGTGGACATTTAATTTCCAAATACTTGGAGCTTTTAAAATACCTTTGATATTAATTTCTCATTTTGATATTAATTTCTCATTTAAATGTTTCTTCTCTGCAATCGCCCTCTGTGTTTTTTCATTCTTTTAACTTTATTAAGGCTTTCAATGGCTAAGTCAAAGATCTCTCTTGGTAACTATCACATAGCACTTGAAGATATGTGGCTTATTTTCAAAAATCTTTTAATATTGATTTCTGACAGAATTCCACAATGATAAGAGAACAGACTCTATATGATTTCAATACCTTTTAGATGATGACACTTTTGCACCTTATTTTATGATTTTTTTAATTTATTTACTTTAATTGGAAGATAATTTCTAAAAAAAAAAAAAAGGAAGATAATTTCTTTACAATATTGTAATGGTTTTTGCCATACATCAATATGAATCAGCCACAGCTATACATGTGTCCCTTCAATCCTGAACCCCCCTCCCATGTCCCTGCCCACCCCATTCCTTCTGGTTGTCACAGAGCACTGACTTTGGGTGCCCTGCTTCATACATCCTTGTTTTAAGTCCCTGTATATGTTTCAGTGTCCCTGGTTTATAGTCTATGGGAGCTTGAATAGAATTTGTATCCCGCCATTGTGGGAACATTGTATAAATCTTAATTATGCAAAATTGGTTCATAGTGATTTTCAGGTCTACTATATCCTCTTACTTTTCTGTCTCTTCATTCTGTTAAATTTTGAGAGTTTGATTTTGAAACTCCAACTAAAAATCTTAATTTATCTACTTAAAAAATAGTGGTAATATACAGTGGAGCTATATATAACCTTGCTCTGTATTTTCCAAGTCTCCTGTAAATGTGTTATCATACTTTCATAATTTAAAAAAGAAAAAAATGACAGTAACATG